>NW_008352136.1:487769-497726 GCF_000622305.1 Nannospalax galili
TTTAGGTGTAGATAGAAAGATGACAGAGAGACAAATCAGCTGATAGATATTTATATCCATAGAGAGAGGGAAAAAGACAGCAATTAAGAGTAATTTTTCAGACCTGATAGTAACCCCTTTCCCTTACTAGTTCAGTGTATCTTTCCTAAGAACAAGTTTTCCTCTGTCATAACACATAAAATCGGGAAGTTAATATCACTATTACCAATCAGCCGTCTTCAGACTTTATGCTGCCGATTGTCCTAACAATGCCCCTTGAAGAAGAGGAGACTGATTCAGAGTTCAGCCATGGACCACCCCTGCACACACCTGTCTTCCCTCAGTTTGGAACTGTTTCTTCGTGTTGCATTGTTCTTGACATTGACACTTAGGAAGACTTCAGGCCAGTGGCTACAGACTGTTTCTCTGTATAGATTTGTCTGTTCCAGTGCAACTGTGGTTAGGTTCAAGTTGAATAGTTTGAGGGAAAGTGTGATGGTAAAATGTTGTGCCTTTGACGTACAGCATCAGGAGGAACATGATGGGTATTTCTCCCTGTGTTGGTTTTGAGCATTTGTTATAGCCTGCCAGCTCCTTCCTCTGTGAGGCTATTCTTCGGTGATGCAGTAGGCAATGGAATTCAGTTCAGTCCTCCTGGACTGGCATAGCCATTACTGTTTTGAAATCAGAACAACTGTGATGGTCTGCACAAGACCCTCACAAAACAACCTGCTAATGTTTGTTCAAGGAGGGTGGGGAGGGCTCATGACATGGGCACAGCAGAAGCAAATGCAACTTGAATCTAACCACAATCAAATCATACCAGACAAATCCACAGACCACATATACCCTCCCATGGAGATATAAGTGCTTCACAGGTGCTGGTCCTTCCATAGTGCAGCTGAGCACAGGGTATCCATGTTTTTATAAGTAATCCTAATTAAACTCATTGATTCACCAAGCTAGACTTGGGTGGATCCCTTCCTCTGTTCTTTCTGGAATATGCTTGTTCACATTTCCCCAAGAAAAATAATACAGGACTTGGCTCCCAAACAGGAACCTGACAGAACCAAAGAAGAGTTTGGGAAGAGCAATTGTGTGGCCCTTGTTGTAGATAGTAAGGCACGCAAATGGGGGTGGAACGTCTTTGAGGGTCTGGGGTGGAGGGGGAACCCAGATGTGACCATCTGTCTATGGAACGGCATGCCTCCTTGCTGGGGTGGCAGTTGCAGTGCCCTCTATCGGTGATAAGATATAACCAAGGCTAAACTGTCTGCCTAGATCGAAAGTCAGGGTATGTTCTTGGGGGAAATCCCAATGGAGTCATCTTTCCATCTGCATTATGGGAGATGTGATTCACCAGAGGAATGCCTTGAAAACGGCTTATGACCAAAGAACATGTCACAGTTCCTGAACGCAGCCTGTAGGAGACAGGATTATAAGGAAGCTGCAGAAGTTACATTGTCCTGCTGTATAGGTAATAGACCAGCAACTGAGGCTCATCTCCCTGCTGATAGTTCCTCAATCTTGACAGGAACATCTGCCCAGAAAGAATTTGCCATCATAAGGGGGGAAATTTACAAGAAAAGGACATGCAAGTGGCACCCTCTACATCAGCCTCTGATCTGGCAGTAAACTGATTACAGGAAAGGATGAGATGAAGGATGAGCTGGAAGTGCTGCCTGTCAGTTTCTTACAGGGGAATCAAGGCATGAGGAAAGGATAATGCAGGGATTGGAGAGATGGCTCAGCAGTCAAGATCATGTAAGTGCTCTTACAGAGGACCTGAGATCAGTTCCCAGGACCCATGCTGTGCAGCTCACTGGCACCCTCTTCTGGCCTCTGTGGGTACCCTCATTCACACAGAGACACACACATACACACACACACACACACACACACAGAATTAAAAATAAAGAGAATCTTTTGTTTAAAACAGTACTGATTGGATCTGTTTTCATACAACCACTCCTGACATCCAAAAATTTGAAAAACTGAACATTGAAAAGGGAGAAAATGTAGCTGTGAGGGCAAAGGAACTGGGTATGGGAGAAGTATTGTGTGATGCCCAGTTCACTAGGTCAGATAGGACTGTGTTCACCTGAGGGCTAAAAAAGTTGATTGGCGGGGAGGGGAGGGGGCTTGGTGCTGGCATACCACTTTATGACTTTGCTGAGCCCCATAATGGACCATGATCTTTATGAAGGAAGAGAAGCTCTGGTGGATTTGAATGATCTAGATTGTGTAAAGCACTCTGGAGGGGATGCCAAGCAAGAGAAGAAGGTGACAGAGTCTATCCAGGTTAGTTGAAAGCAAATGTCGTTTTCCCAGAATCCACAGGGAGCCACATTCAGTGAGCCTGCGAGCTCTAGGCTTTAAAGACTGAACTATATTTCACTAAAGGGACAGTAGAGCTGCAGGAAAACCCCACTACACCCCCTCCTGAGAAAGAGCCACCCCAGCACTCCAGCCACACCTCTGAAGTGATAGCCAAGGCTGCTTGCAATTGAGGACCATACAAGACAACCAGAGGCCCTGTGTTTAACACTGAATTTATTAGTCTCTTATTAATGTGCAAAATACTTGGGCTTTAGTGGTTAAGCTGAGTGTGTTTTAATTTATAGAAACCTCCAAGAGAACAACTGGTGGGGAGCAGGCTGGAAAGACGGCTCAGCGGTTAAGAGTGAGTACTGCTCTTGCAGAGGATTCAAGTTCAGTTCCCAGAACCCAGATTGGGGAAGCTCACAACAGTCTGTAACTTCAGCTCCAGGGGATCCAGTGCCTTCTTCTGGCCTCCACGGGCACCTACACTCATGTATACATATTCAAACGCACACATATATACAGACAATTTAAAATAAAATCTTTTTTTGAGTATCAGTGGATAGATACAAGGATAGACTGGAACCGTGAAGAAGATAAAGCCTGCCCTATGGCTGGGCAGTTACAGCCCTCCTCCAAGGATATTCTGTATGCCTTTCTCCCCTACCAGAAAACATACTGGGACTGGATGTACTGCTGGGGCACACTTGGGTACCACAGCTGGAGGGTTTCACATGAGAGTGGATTGTAAAGATAGCCATGTGCATCTGGATGAGGTGAAGTTGCCCACCACTGCCCCCAGTGCAGTAGATGCCAAACAACAGGGCTGCCTGAGGGATATGATGAAATTACAGAAATTAGCAGGAAACTAGAAAAGGCAGAGATTATCTGCTCAGCCCAAAGCCCCTTCAACAGCAGGGCGTGGCCAATAAGAAGGCAGATGGCTCATGCAGAATGACAGTGGCTTGCAAAGCACCCAATAGAATGTGCTTCCCATCCATGCTGCTGTACCCACTGTTGCTCTTTTGACAGAGCAATTAATGCAAGTGATGGGATTGCCCATGCTGTGTTGGACTTTGCTCATGACTTCTTTAGCTGCTGGACCCCAAGGCCAAGTTGACTTGCCCTGGGACAGACAACACTTCTCCTTCAGAGCACTGCCTGGAGGTTACCATCACAGCCCATTATTTGTCGTGGGATAGTGGCCAAGAACCAAACTTTCTTATCCTGTCTGCTCTTTAAAAAAGTTTCATTCTGTCGACAATCTAATGCTAACTTCCAAGTGCTATATGTTTCAGCTGAGTTGGGAAGATGGCTCACTTGGTAAAGCGCCTGCCACATAAGCATGAGGACCTGGGTTTGGATCTCCAGCACCCACATAAAAACTAGGCATGGTGGTGCATATCCAAAACCCCAGCACTGGGGTGGAGAGCAGAGACAGGTGGATCCCTGGAGCTCACTGGCTGGCTAATATTGTTAATCAATGAGTTCTAGGTTCAATAAGATAATCTATCTTTAAAAAAAATAGGAGTAGCCTAATTGGTGGTGCCCACTTTTAGCCAGCGCTCAGGAGGCAGAAGCAGGTTAATGTCTATGAGATCCAGGCCAACTTTGTCTACATAGCAAGTTCCAGTTCCAGACCCTGTCTTAAAAGCAAACAAACAAACAAAAAAGGTGGAGAATGATGGAGGAAGATGCCTAATGTTGACCTGTGTGGTCTCCAAGCACAAGCACACATATGTACACATGTATCTGCATGCACATGTACGCACACCTCAAATACATACATAAATATAAAAGCATCTGGAAAACACAGGTGCAGCTAAAGCGAGGTTGAGCGATCAGTCTACACAAGGTTTAAGAGCAGGCTCAGCTGCAGAACTCCAGGGAATACCGCAGTGTGCTGTGATACCTGGTAAGGTTATTGAGAAAATTCTACAACAGCCTGTGCTTGTCGATGTCAACAGCTGTAGGTATTGGGGCAGGGGGCTTCCAGGGCATTGAGTCACTTTCCTACCCCTCCTTGTTCAAGTTGCCCTTCTTTCTATAACTTGATTAGAAGAGGCTCCATATGGGATTAAGACTGAAAGGTCCAACAAGCTAAGATCCTTGTTAGGACAGGCTGAACACCTGTGTGCCCCATTTCCCCACTGTTCTTGTGTGCTGGAAGTTATTGGAAATTCAGAGGGCTACAGCTGGGGGGGTAAGGCAGAAATGTGACAGCCCCAATAGGGTTTTGGTCCCAATCGTGGATGAAAGCACCATTTCATCATCCAGAGCTAGAATCGCAATTGCTCACTGTACACAAAGCACTGTGGTAGGTAAACTCCATCCTGATTCTACCTCGATAACAGTAAAAGCAGCTAGTTAAGAGTCACACTGATCATTTCCTGGACAAGCAGCTATCTGAGGGTGGCACAGAATCAAACTACAAAAATGGCACGTGTATTTGCTCCACTAAGGTGCAATGTCCTCCAGCCCTGTCACCAATGCTAAGCAGGCTGTGCTGGGACCAGTGTCCTTCCAAGCCACGGAGCCTCCCTGAGTAATTAAACCAGAGAAGATACTGGAAGGGTGGTGTCCATCTAGTGGATGCCTGGCATGGTGATGGAGCAAGCAGGGGAACTAGACAGGAGTGGGGGGTTGCAGCAATCCAAATGAACACAGACACCACGCAGCTAGAGACCAGAGAAGGAAAAAAGTATCCAGCAGGCTGAGTTAAGAGCAGTACGGGAGGGGGTAACTCATGAGACTGGCCTGTGGTGATCGTATTGACAGTCAGAATGCATTCAGAGCCATTATGAATGGCCCCATAGGAAAGGGAGAACTGGCTAGTGCTGGTCCACCACTGTGAGGACAGCAGATAGGAGTGGAAATACCTAATGGAGTTCAGTGGGAATCAGAGTCCTTGGTAGTTCTCCATGTGGCTGTCAAATTAACTTCTAAACATATATTAATACTGCTGCTGTCTGCCTCAGTTGTCAAAGAACCTTCTTTTCACAGTGACCAGGCATTACTGGAAACGCATCAGGTACTCAGGAAAAGGGACTCCTGCTGCGACACAGTAGCCCAATGCTCAGCCTTAAATGGTAAAAAATAACCAGACATCTTCATCACCCCCTCCAAGCTTCAGGGAACATGGCAGAAGATGAAGCAGAAGGCGTGTTGGGAGCCAGAGCGAGGACTGGAACACCATAGAGCTCTGCCCTCCAGGCCTAATATATATAGCCTTTGCCATCTTGAAATTAGAGCAGCTGTGATTATCAGACTGAGACTCTCATTATCTTGGGCCCATTAACATTCCCTCACGAAAGAAGAGGAGGGTCCTGAGGCAGATGGAGGAGGTTCCTCCCTCCCTGAACATATATGAGTGATTTACAACCGCTGGGAGTGTGGGAGATTGCTGTCAGGTAGCATAACTGCCAGTAAGTTGGCCACACTCTTGTAAATAACCCTTCACCCATGTTCTTGTAAGTAGCCCCAATAAACTCATTGGTTCACCAAGCTAGACTAGAGTACAATCCTTCCTCTGGTTTATTGTTGGTGCCATAACTGGTATAAATGGGTGTTTGCTCATGTCTCTGAGGAAAATTACACAGCTAACAGCAAACATATATCAAACACCTCCTGTTCCAGAAGCAACGTATGAAATGCATATTATCTAATTTAATGTTCATCATTATCCCAGGTAGTTGATGCTCTTTGAGTCCATGTCACTGATCAAGACAGTGGTACTCAAGGAGAGTAAGAATACTGCTTATGTCAGACAGCTGCTAAGAGGTTGCTGTGTGACTCTATTCCTGAGGAGACAAGGACAAACAGGTATGTGACAGCTCAGGAAAGCAGGAAGCCCGGAGCATACTGAGCAACCTGCAGGCAGAGAGGCATGTTGGAGAGTGTCTCTTCCAGGCAGCTTGGCTGGTCTTCCAGCATCTCTCGGCTGTCCTTATTGCTTATGTGTGCTTGGGAATGAGGGGTCTAGTGATTCTGGTCAGTTTCAGGTACTTGCTGGAGCTACTGAGCTATTCTTCCTCAGCTGAAGCACCTTCCCTGCAGGGTGGAATGTTTCATCTCCCCTGGCAAGATCCTTTAATGAGCTTCACTCCAAGATGGAAGGTTTTACCTCAGAGGAAATTGCTACCCAATAGCGTACAGCTGGGACTTGAACCCACCACACATCTAGCTGCAAAATCCACTCTCTGAACTCCTTCACAGACTCTTCTCGGGAGTGATTTTTTTTTACCCCCTTGCTGCAGAGATAAGCAAACAGTTCTGGGAGGGGGACTGACTTCTCTCAGTCTACCCACTCATGTTTCCTGACTCCTGGTCCAGCAGCCCTCAACCACAGCTAAAGAGTCTCATCCCCCTACTCTATGTCTGGCCACTAGTGTCTGAGTGAGAAAGTCCAGGCCCTTCTCCTTGCGAACTGAGTAATTATGTGTCATCTCACCAGAGAGAAATAGAATTTGTCACAAAATGATGACGAGTATTTCTGGAAATTACTACAGATTAAACCTTGGGTCAAAGGCAGATTAGTGCAGCCCTGGAGTGATGCCTGGCACGGTCCTCCTTTCTCTGCAGATATTACACACACTTTGTCTCTCGGGGACTGTCAGCTCAGCATGTCAATGACAGGATCTACACATGTCCTGTGGCCCCCAGGACATGGTAAATACTTGCTAAAGTCAGAGCAATGAAACTCGTAGTTCTGGAGTGGATAGTGTCTTGGTGCTGAGGGATGACCTTGACCAACACAGTCACTGCACCTGTCCCCTGAAGGGGACATTCATCAACTGACAATCTCTCCCTTATTACTTCATGTACACCATACTTGTTCCTAGGACTGCTGTGCTTGGGGAGGAGGGGATGCCACTGCTTCCTACGATTTAAAGGTCTTAGCCAGGCGTGGTGGTACACGCCTTTAATCCTAGCAACTCGGGAGGGAGAGGCAGGCAGATCTCTGTGAGAACAAAGCAGTCAAGCTCTGAGGGGTGGAAGGCAGGACTCTGTCATATCTCTAACCAGAGACCTCTATGCAGGGCCACACAGGAGTGCTCCCCCAAGGTCAGAGTAAAAATAAAATAGAGCCTGAGGGGAAAGCTCCTATATGGTAAGCAAATGGCACTGTGGACAGCCAGGGTTCAGAGCTCCCTGCAGATTGACTAGTCTGAAGAATGCCACAGGCTTATGGATATAGGAGTTGTGCCTACTTATCTGGGCTATAGTCCTGATGTCATCATGGTGGGCACATGGTATCTCCAGAGCATAAGAACCAGAGTGACTAGGGTGGCCTTTAATCAGATGCTCAAGAGAAGAGAATCTAGGGGCTGGGGTGTAGCTTAGTCACTAGAGTGCTTGTTCTACCATGCCTGGGGCCCTCGGTTCTATCTCCAGCATAAACAGGGCACAATGATACATGCCTGTGATCCCAATGCCCAGGAGGTAGAGACAGGAAAATCAGAAGTTCAAGGTCATCCTTAGTTAAATATTGAGTTTAAGGCCATCTAGGCCTACATGAGATTCTGTCTCAAAACAACTACAACAAGGCTGGGCATGATGGCGCAAACCTTTAATTCCCATCACTCTGAGTTTGATGGCAGCCTAGGCCAGTCAAGGCTACATAGTAAGACCTTGTCTCAAAAACCGAAACCAAACAAACAAAAAAAACTACAACAAAATGAACAAGCACATCCTCTCTGCACCACATCTGTAAAACGGGAGCAGGAGCAATACTTCCTACCTATTAGGACTGAACTGGGACTAAAGAGAAGTACACGGAATGTGCGCAGGAAGTTCCCAGTTCAGGCATCGCTCATGTCAGCACTTAAGGGGAAATGTTACGTTAAAAAAAATTACTGTTGGGGGTTGGAGAGATGGCTCAGCGGTTAGGAGCACTGATTGCTCTTGCAGAGGACCCGGGTTCGATTCCCAGCACCCACATGGCGGCTACGAACCGTCCTTAACTCCAGTTCCAGGGGAATCCAAAGCCCTCTTCTGCCCTCCACGGCATTGCACGACATGGGTGCACTCACATACAATTACTGTTGGGACTGGAGAGATGGCTCAGCGGTTAAGAACACGGACTGTTCTTACAGAAGACCCGGGTTCGAATCCCAGCACCCACATGGCAGCTAACAACTGCCTGTAACCCCAGTTCTAGGGGATCCAACAGCTTCTTCGGTCCTCTGCGGGCAATGCACGACATGGGTGCACTTACCTACACGCAGGCATAACACTCATATACATAAAATAAAAATAATAAATAAAATATTTTTTTAATTATTGTTGGGAGCCAACCTTGATTACTCACACCTGTAATCTCAGTACTCAGGAGGCAGAAGACCATCACTGCAAGTTTGAGGTAAACCTGAGCTACATAATGAATTCCAGGATAACCCAGGCTGCAGAGTGAGACCCGGTTTCAAACAACAAAATAAAATGAGGTTATGGGGATTCACCCTCCCATCTCCCCCACTGGGCCCACCTACTAGCCTGGGTCCTGTCCCATTCCGTGTCTTGGCGCCCCAGACACCTGGGGAACCACCACTGCTTCCTGATCCTTTGCATCCAGACCAATTCAGTTCTCTCTTGGGTCCCCAGGAGCACAGCTTCTGGGCTTGGCCCCACCCTCACCTCCCTCTGCTTCCCTGGGCCTGCCGGACCCACAGGCCTCTCTCCCTCCAGGGTGAGTCGATCGCCCTCCGCGCCTTGACTCCCCCAGCCTCATTCACCCTCCCATCTTGCCTGCTGGTCTCTCCCCTTAGCCTGGGTCCTGTCCCATTCCTTGTCTTGGCCACAGACACCTGGGGAACCACCACTACTTCCTGACCCTTTGCATCCAGACCTACTCAGTTCCTTCTCCAGTCCCCAGGAGCAATCTGGGCCTGGCCAGGCCCTCACCTCCCTCTGTTTCCCTGGGCTGCTCCACCCACCAGCCTCTTTCTGGGATGTGGGAGCTGACCTTTCCTCTTCCTGATCCTTTGCATCCAGACGAACCCAGCTCCTCAGTGCAGTACACAGGAGCCCTCGGGGCTGCTTCCTGCCCCCATCTTCCTTTGCATCTCTGGGTGGCAGGGACACCAGCTGCCCTAGACCAACATCTTTCCTGGGCCAGACTCCCAGGCCAGTCCAACCCCCACATTCCGGAGGCCAAAATCTTTCCTGGAGGGATTCAGACCTTAGGAGAAAGCTGAGAGCATCTGATCCTCATCTGACTTGGGCCTCTGTGGGAACTCCTGAAGACAAAAGTAATCCGGTCATTCCAATATAAAATCAAAAGAGAAAACCGGAAGCGTAGAGGAACCAGCTTTTCATGCCCGAAAAGTAAACCACAAAGACACATAAAGTTCACAAAAAGAAGCAGACCTAAACTTGAAGGCTTGAGTCTCACACAAGAATCAGAAACTACAAAAGAAATTCACATGTCAAAATCACAGAGAAAAAATAACAACATGAAAAGCCAAAATAACATATCCCCACCAAATACCAATAGTCCTCTAGAGGAGTACAATGAGAACCCCCTAGAGACAATGCAGGACATGGAACTCAAAAGAACAATTATAAGTTTGATAAAAGAATTCAGTGAATATAAAGAACACACAAACAAAGAAATCAAAGAGCTGAAGGAAGATAGGGATAAACTTCTAAATGAATTCA
>NW_008352136.1:498172-498661 GCF_000622305.1 Nannospalax galili
ACTTTTCAGTGCAAACTATGAAAGCCAGAAGAGCCTGGACCAAAGTATTCCCAGTTTTAAATGACCACAGATGCCAACCCAGACTTCTATACCCAGCCAAAATGTCTATTATAGTCAAAGGGGAAAGAATAATCTTCCATGACATAAATAGGCTGAAGGAATTCATGTCCACAAAACCAGCCCTTCAGAGAGTTCTGGAAACAATACAAAGAGCTGAAGAAAGGAACGACTATAGGCAGCGGGTTGTGGAAAGAAATCCAATGAAGGTATAACTGTGGAAAAGTACAGCTATATCAAGAATGTAAACAGAAATAAAAATGGCAGAATTCAATACTCATCTTTCATTAATAACTGTAAATATTAATGGACTGATCTCCCTAGTCAAAAGACACAGTCTAGGTGAATGGATTAAGAAACAAAGCCCATCTTTTTGTTGTCTGCAAGAAACTCATCTCACTTTCAAGGGCAAACACTATCTTAAAGTATAAG
>NW_008352136.1:499991-500681 GCF_000622305.1 Nannospalax galili
TCTCTGCTGACTAGTTTTAGTTTAAAGAATATTTTGTCAGAAAGCTATAGACTCATATCCTTAATGAACATAGATGCAAAAATTCTCAACAAGATACTTGCAAACCGCATGCAGACACACATCAAAAAGGTCATCCACCATATCAAGTTGGCTTTATCCCAGAGATGCAGGGACAGTTCAATATACATAAGTCAGTAAACATCATAAATCGTATAAATGGGCTCAAAGACAAGAACCACATGGTCATCTCAATAGATGAAGAGAAGGCCTTTGACAAAATTCAACATGCATTTATGTTCAAAGTACTAGAGGGAATTGGACTGGAGGGAACATACCTCACCATAATTAAAGGCATATATAACAAACCCACAGCCAACATCATTCTAAATATAGAAAAACTGGAAGCATTCCCATTGAAATCAGGAACCAGACAAGGCTGTCCACTATCTCTACTTCTCTTTAACATAGTGATTGAAACTCTTGCAAGAGCAATAAGACAAGAGCAGGAAATTAAAGCAGTAACAACTGGGAAAGAAGAGATCAAATTATCCCTTTTTGCAGATGATTTGATATTATATCTAGAGACACCAAAAATTCCACCAGAAAACCCCTAGAAGTTATTAACACGTTCAGTAAAGTGTTAGGTTACAAAATTAACCTACAAAAGTCTGTAGCCTTTCTATATACCAA
>NW_008352136.1:500812-542063 GCF_000622305.1 Nannospalax galili
GAAAGAAGAAGGACCTCACATGCTCATGGATTGGAAGAATTAATATTGTGAAAATGACCATCCTACCAAAAGTCATTTATAGATTCAATGCACTCCCAATCAAAATCTCCATGACATTTTTCACAGAATTTGAAAAAAACATCCTAAGAGTCATATGGAAGCACAAAAGACCACGGATAGCCAAAACAACCCTAAGCACTAAGAGCAATGCTGGGGGTATTACTATACCAGATTTTAAGTTGTATACCAGATTTAAGTTGTACCATGTTGTCATAAAAACAACATGGTACTGGCACAAAAATAGACCCATAGATCAATGGAACAAAACTGAAGACCCAAATATGAGTAAATGCAATTTCAGCCAAAGCGGCCAAGAATATTCACTGGAGGAAAGACAGCATATTCAGCAAATGGTGCTGGCAAAACTGGATCTGCACCTATAGAAGGATGAAACTAAATCCCTATCTTTCACCCTGCACAAAAGTCAATTCCAAATGGATCAAAGACCTCAATGTAAAGCCTGAAACTCTGAAACTATTAGAAGAAAACATTGGGAAAAACCTACAAGATAGAGGTGTAGGAAAGGATTTTCTAAATTGGACATCAATTGCTCAGGTAACAAGTGCAAGAATTAACAAATGGGGTCTCATTAAACTAAAAAGCTTCTGTACATCAAAGGAGGCAACCAAGGAAGCAAACAGAAAACCCACAAAATGGGAGAAAATCGAAAATGCCTGATGTCCTAAACTTCCATCAAGGGGCCTGGGCAGATAGCTCAGTGGATAAAGTGCTTCCCAGGCAAGCCGAAGCACTGGGCAGGTGTGGCCAGTGGTCTATTACTATAGCAGTCAGGAGGTTGAGACAGGGGGTTCTTGAGGCAACCTGGCTAGTTAGACCACCAAATGGGCAAGCTCAGGGTTCAGTAAGAGACCCTGCCTTGGTAAATAAAGTAGTGAATGATCAAGGAAGACATTTTTGACCTCCACAGGCACACACATACATATGTGCACATGCACCCTCACATATGTATGCCCACACTCATGTAAATATATATGCACATACACATGCATACCAAAGACAATATACACACAAAAAAATTAAAGACTACCATGATGCTGTCTTTACTTCCTACTCCTCTGGTTTTGCCATTGTTTTATAAAGACTTGTACTCTTAGGGGTCTGTGGATTCACACAAAATGCCCCCAGGTTCCACGACGATGAACGAGTGTGCTGCCAAGTCTGATGGGTTCGTCTGACCTGGCTTAGCAGGTGGGGACAAGGTATCTCCCAGAATTTCCACTCCCCATGAGGGAGGGAAGCCCTGAAGGTGATGAGAAGAAGGGGAAAGGGGCCAAAAGAGCACAGTTTTCAATAGGAGGCACAGCATAAGGCATCATCAGAATCTATGAAGGAGCAGAAAATGTGGGAGCATTTGAAAGCATAGTAAAAAGGCAAGGTTAGGGAAGATAGCTCAGGCAATGAAGTGCTTGCCTTGAAAACATGAGGACCTGAGTTCAATCCCAGAACCCACATAAAAAGTCAGGCATGATAGTGTGCACCTTTAATCCCAGCACTGGGGAGGCAGAGGCAGAGACAGATGGGTTCCTAGAACTCATCAGTCAGCCAACTTAGCCCACTTGGCAAGTCCAGGTCCCAGTAAGAGATTCCAACAACCTACTGACATATTATACATAGCAGATCAAGAACTATATGTCTAGGTAAGGTTTATCTGAGAACTGATCTTTGCCTAAGATTTATTCACATGACACACAGTCATTAAAAATATCAGACTGGTGGAACTAACCTTCTTGAATGTTTAACAGACATACTTTGAGGCCTATAATAATTTGGTCAGAGGGACATAAGGGACACTTTTTGCTCCTTGCCCTCCTAGGTCAACTAGTTCCAGGAGACTATGAACATCTCTCAAAATGTCCTGTAATTGTTGTGGGTCAGCTGTCCTCTTGATCAAGGAGGCCAAGGAGACCCCACGAGATGGACCAGTGTCCAGTCTATAAAGAGGAGGGTCAACACATAAGAATCATTTCCTTCATGCTTCCAAGTAAAGCCAGCCATGGTGGAGCAGGACCTTTGACTTATCTTCACATAGGCAGAACTGGTAAAAGAAAGGAGCCAGGGGCTCCTCCCAAGCCCATGTGACCCCTGAGGAACAGATCCTCAAATGACCATAAGAGTAAAAATAAATTGATTTATCTGGGCCAACTGTATGGCCTTAAACAAAAGGAAAGTATAACCAAAGATTAAATGGACCAACATAATTTCATAAGAGTCCATATGCATAGCTAAAGGCTACATAACAAGCAACAATGCCAGATAGGAGATACCTTCTTTTGAGTTGTTGGCCAGGGCAGCCAAAGGGACTCCCAGATAGTAACCCAGCATAGAACTGGGAAAATGAACAGCAGGCCCCAGTCTTATGTAAAGGAATATTGACAACTGATTGCTGCTAGATGAGGAACAGCTGACCCTCCTAAAACAAAGCCCTCTAGTTAGGCTGACAAGATTCACCAGAAGGGCAAGTAGTGGGGAATGGCTGGGGGTGCCAACAACACAGCAGACAGTAGCAGGGATATCAGAGTGTAAGGGCTCTAGTGGGGGGAGGGAGGCTATGGGAGGGTGCCATCTGGAAAGTGGGTGTATAGTTGAGTAAGATGGTTTGGGATGTTCTGTGTGATATACACACACATACACTCAAAAATCAGCAAATTTTTTAATTGTATTATATTTGAGGAGGAAGCATGGAAATTTACATCATGCTAACTAGTAGGGGTGATAAACATTACCATTGAAATCTATCCGATGACTTTATAGACATACACAGGCACCAAGGATCCAAGTGCAATCAATTATGACTAGTAATAATCAGATACATACAGATTAGAGATGCGTGCGCCAACCTCTCAGTGTTAGTAGCAAAGACAATGAGTCTTTGCTAGAACAATATATTCTAAAATGAAATGGAGATCTTTTTGTGTAATTGTAATAATTCAACCGTAAACCTAAAAATTTACAGCCAATTTTGAAAGAGATGCATCTTAGCTCAGGAAATTGATATTGAATGTGTCAATGTTGTTGTAATGAAATGCTGCTTCTAAGTATGTGGCTATTAAATAAATATTTTTAAAAAAAGAAAGCAGAAAAAAAATAAGGGTATGGTTGGGCAAACCTGAGCAAGGTAGCTATCCTAGCCAGGTTCTCCCCATGCAGTCCCCACAGCTGACTTTGGCCCTGAGAAGTATAAAGAGGCTTGCATGCAGGTGCCTCTGGAGCCCACAAGCCTCCAATATGGGCACTGTGGAAGACATGCCTGGGGAGCAGCCATGCCAGGTTACCACCTGCTTTCCATAAAACATTTGCTCTGTGAGTCTCTCTCTGTGCCTCTGTCTCTCGGTCTTTCTCTGTCTCCCTTTCTCTATCTCTCTGTCTTTCTCTGTCTCTCTGTCTCCCTGCTTCTCTCTGTACGTGTCTCTATCTCTCTGTCTCTGTCTCTCTGTTTCTCTATCTCTTTCTCCCTCTCTCTCCTTCCTTCCTGCTTTCTCTTCCTCATAGTGCACATTCATCAACTAGGTATCTAAGCACCAAGGTACACCAAGATCCACAGGTGAGGAAGCCACACTCCTCACTATGAACCCCTACTGACAGAGAGTGACCCTTGCCCAAGACCATAAGTCCAGCAAAGCCAAGTTAGCCTGGACCATCATTTGGCCCTGCTTGGCCATGAATCTTGGGAGAGAGGTACTATTACCCCAAGAGGGATAATTCTTGATCATTCGGTCAGACACCCACGAGTTGTCATGGCATGTCTGAGTCTGTGCCAAGGTGGTCCTGTGTAGATGGTCTTGGGTTCTGCCTCAGCTGGGCCCTATCTCCCTTTCTGCTTGGCCCTCTGCCCTTTCCACTGACTCCATGAGCTGCTAGTGCACCCCAGAAGATTTATTTTCTGTTCATGGTGACAAAAGGTAGATTTAGTTTCCTGCAATCATTATGTCCAACAGGAACACACACAGCTGTGTTTCCAGAGGTTAAATATGCAGTAGACCCCACCACACCGTGAAGGAAAATCTCCCTCAGAGTCCAGGAAGTCTGAGGTGGGTTTTTCCACTTTGTCCTTTCTTTCTCATAGAGACCCTAGTTCCACATCACCTGCTTTCCAGCTCTTAATAATTATTTTTAAAATTTCATTAAGTCCCTACTGCATACCAAACACTAAGTATGACTGCCACACAATATTCATGGTTTTAACTTTTTTAAAAAAATATTTTATTTATTACTTTTATTTTATGTGTATGAGTGCTATGCCTGCATGTAGGTAAGTGCACCATGTCCTGCAATGCCCGCGGAGGACAGAAGAGGCCGTCGGATCTCCTGGAACTGGAGTTACTGACAGTTATTAGCGCTGTATGGGTGCTGGGATTCAAACCCGAGTCTTCTGCAAAAACAACCAGTGTTCTTAACCACTGAGCCATCTCTCCAGCCCAGTTTTAACTTTTAAAGAACATTTTATTATTATTTTTATTTTATGTGTATGAGTGTATTGCCTGCATGTACATGAGTGCACCCATGTCGTGCAATGCTACTGAGGTTGGAAGAGGGCTTCGGATTCCCCTGGAACTGGAGTTAAGGATGGTTTGTAGCCTCCATGTGGGTGCTGGGAATCGAACCCGGGTCCTCTGCAAGAGCAGTCAGTGCTCTTAACCACTGAGCCATCTCTCTAGCCTCAGTTTTAACTTTTTAAAGTTTTTCATTAGACTATATATAGTAGTGGGTTTCATTATGACATCTTCAAACTTGTCTATATTTTGATCATAGTCATCACATTACTGTCTCTAGTCCCCTGCCCACTGCTGCTGATCCCTTCCCTCCTCCTAACTAGTCCCCCTTCCACTTTCATGTCTTTTTGAATTTTTATTTTATGTAAATGAGTATTTTTCCTGCATGTAAGTAGGTGTACCACATGCATGTAATGTCTGTGGAAGCAAAAGTGGGTGTCGCCCATGGAACTGGAGTTACAGGTGGTTATTAGCCACCATGTGGGTTCTGGGAACTGAACTTGGGTTTTGAGGGTTGCTTACAGGAGTGTGGGTGAGCAGAATGAACATATTACCAGTGATTATACCACTGAAAAAAATCTCTCTCCCTTCTCCAGCAACTTTTAACTACCCATAAATTTTTGCTGTGCTGGGAATTGAACCCAAGCCTCCCTCATGCTAGGCAATGCTCTACCACTGAGCTACATCCCCAGCACTTTCCCCTTTTTTTTCTACTTTTTATTTTGAGACAGGGTCTCACTAAGCGGCCATACACGCCTCATTCTGTAGCCTAGGCCAACCTTTAACTTGTAATCCTCCTGCCTCAACCTCCTGAGCAGCTGGGATGATAAGCCTGTGCCACGAGGCCTGACCATGGAGAATATGTAGACTGCTCACAAGAAGCTCCCAATTCAGGCTTATCTAAGACGTCACCGATTTGAGGAAATTGATTTGTAAGCCCCAGATCAAATACTGAGGGTGTTTCTGTGAACATTCATGAACACTATTAGAGTGAGAAAATATTTGAGTCTCCCTCAAATATTGTTCAGACCAGAACGCAATACACTCCTGTTTCAAGGCTCACATCTGATGACCAGGTGTCCTTTCCCAATTGGCTTACCGAGGTATAGTTGCTTTCAGGCTTTTGACTGATGGTTTGGCTCTATGGAATGTTCCAGGCAATCTGCTGATGGGCTCTCCAGTGTCCCAAGTACAAGAAGGTTTACAGAGAATCAGCTTCAGTCAGACATGAGTGACAGCTAAGTTCTACATTAATGCATCAACATATATATCAAGTCAGGTATCATTAATCATAAAACAAATGTAGGTAGTGATCGAGTCACAGAGCTGTTGGAACGAGAGGTTTGCAGAAACTTAACATTATTTCTCCTGGGGAATATTTGCTGATTCAGTGTTGACAGAAAGTTCTAGAAGATGATGAAAAATAACAGAGAAATGGACTGCCCTTGACACCAATTATCCCATCTGCATTATGTTAATGGCACTATGGATGAGAAAGGTGGCATCAGTATTCGTATCTTACGGTGAGGAGGAAACTGAGGCACGAAGTGATTAGGTGACTTTTCCAAGGCCACACAGCCCAAGTGTGGTGGGACTAGGATGGGAATGAGCCCAAGCAGCCTAGCTTGGGGACATGTACACATGTATCCAGTGACATTCGTTCACCTGACTGCTTTTTTCTAGTACCAGGGTGTGTGCTCAGGGACATAAACTTGAGGTGCACATCTGGTCTTCCAGAGGAGGCTGGCCATTCTGTGCACATCCCAGATCTGTGCTAGACTCCAAGTGAAATGCACAGAAAGAGGAAGCCCCAGGTTCTGGTTTGCTTTGCTGTGATAAAACACTGACCCAGCTGGGCGTGGTGGCACACACCTTTAATCTCATCAATGGGAAGGCAGCGGTAGAAGATTTCTGTGAGATTAAGGCCAGTCTGGTCTACCTAGCAAGCTCCAAGCTGGGACTATAGGGAGACCCTGTCTCAAAAAAAAATGTCCAAAAGCAACTTGTGGATAAAAGGGATTATTTCAGTTTACAGTACAGTCCATCATCAAGGGAAGCCAGGGAAGAAGCTCGAGGCAAGAACTGAAGCACAGACGATGGAGGAACTCGGTTTACTGGCTTGCTTCCCCTGGCTTGCTCAGCTACTTTTCTATACAGCCCAGGAATGGCACCACCCACAGTGGACTGGACCCTCCTACATCAATTAGCAATCAAGAAAATGCCCCACAGACATGCCCATGGGCCATTCTGATGGAGGAAATTCCTTAGTTGAAGTTCCCAGTTCCCAGGGGTCTCTAGTTTGTGTCAAGTGGATGAAAACTGGCTATAACATCCTGGATTAGAAGACACCTCAGTAATGAGATTAGGAAAATCAGAAGCTCCTTGAGTCCCTCCAAAATGCTCCACCCAAAGGGTCTGGTATTTGTCACAACCATGGCACCAGGGTCACTGACATTAGGGATCTGGGTCTCCTTCAGCAGCTCTGGCTCTTTAAGACACTATTCCTCAGACTGCTTACCTGCCCTTTGGGTCCCAACAACCCCTCCCATCACTCTCCATGGTGCTGATCTTTGTGTCCCAAACTCTGAAATTGAGGATCCAAAACTCTCCAGCAGCCCCCAATTTTCCCGTGGCTGTCAAAATACCACCCGGGTGTCCACCTCCTACCCCTGCATATCATTCACTCTGAAGTTCCTGGGAAGTTTTTCCCTCCAACACTAGCAACTGTGACTCCACCAACACCCTCACCTTTCCCTCTAGTGCTTATTCATTCAGTTTATGGTGGATGAAGCCAAAACTGGGGTTAAACACCCACTTTGCTAATGAATAGCTGTATGACTTGAATGAGAGGCTGGCCTTCTCCTCACCTTCATTTCCATAAATGGAGACAGGATTGGAGCCAGCACTTTCTGAAGTCATTCCAGGCCCGCTCCAGATTCATCATGCCATGGATTCTACTTGCATCTCCACTGATGCTTTGCCAACATCAGCCCAGATGACCTCCAAACTCAGGTCAGTCCACATCCAAGACCATGGGCTGACCCTCAAAGTACACTGATCTGCCCTGCCTCCCTGCGGCCAGTGAGACATGGAAATGCAGAGCGCAGAACTAGACAGCATGTGGGGACTCACTTTGGTCCCCAGAGGCAAAGAACTCCCATGGGCCCTCTGATCAACAACCAGCATCACCAGAGAGAGGCCGCATTCCACTCACAGACCTGCCACCCTTTCCAAGTCCCCTGGCTAAGCCTTTGCTGTTGACTGTCCATCTCCAGGGGCCTTGGGAATTGGGCACACAGGCCCTGCATGTGAGAAGGAAGAAAGCCCAAAATGTTCTCTGGAAACCTAAGTCTTACCTGGAGGAGAAAAATAAGCAGTCTCCAACAAAGATGTGGGAAAGGAAGACAAAGACACAATTGTCCCTGATGACAGGGTCAGAGATTGTACTGTTGCCAGGGCAACCGCAGGAGGTGTCAGGCAGCAGAACTCACTGACTCTACCAGGAAGGCTGTGAGTGAGCATTCTGTAGTGTGATGGGTGAATCATGACCTTGACAATGTACAAAAATGGAAATGTTTTAAGTGGACATCATAGGAGGGAAAACATGGGCAGCTTCTTATATAGGACTCAAGAAGTAGCACATTAATTACCCTCCCAGGACCAGCAGCCCCTTCTTCCCTACCCCTCTGGCTCGGAAAGCTCTTTTCAATGAGTGTGGTCATCTCTGGAGGATGAATGTAGACTTCTCCAAGGCTGGGGGGACAGCAAGAGGGCTCAGCAGTAAAGGGACTTACCCAACAGCCTGAGTTTGATCCCTGGAACCCACTTGTTGAAAGGACAGAAACGACTCCCGCAAGTTGTCTTCTGACCTTCACACACATGCCAAGGCATGTGCATGCACATGCACACACATACACATACACACACACACACACACACACAAACCACACACAATAAACAGATGTAAGAAAGAAAGAGTGGGGGGAAGGACAGAGAGAGGGAGACTGGGGATATGGTTCAGTTAGTAAAATGCTTGACACACAAGCATGAGGACCTGAGGCAATTTAGCAGAACTCATTTGTTCTCGTTTGCCTTCAATTGCTGTGGCAAAACACCAATTTGCGGAGGACAGGGTTTATTTGGCTTACATCTCCTGGGTCACAGTTCATCACTGAAGGAGCCCAAGGTAGGATCTCAGGGCAGGAACCTGGAGGCCATGGGGGAATCCTCCTTACTGGTTTGCTCCCCTGGCCTGTGCCCAACCTGCTTTCTCATACAATACAGGACCAACCTGCCCAGGGGTGGCACTGCCCACTGTGGGCTGGGCCTTCCCACATCACCCAACAATCAAGAAAATGCCCCATAGACATGGCCACAGGCCAGTCCAATGGAGGCATTTCCCCAACTGAAGCTCCCTCTATCCAGATATATCAAGTTGACAACTCAAGCTACCCAGCACACCATCTAAAAACAAAAATCCAAAACAGGTGCAACAGCACACACCTGAAATCCCACTATAAGAGTGCAACTAAGGAAGACACCAGACACTGAGCTCTGACCTCTACATGCATATGCATGCTCACACATGCACACAAAAACGTGTCCAAACCAATCAGGTTGTGCTCAGATCTGACCAGAGACTTAAGAGAAAGTTGCTGGGAGATTTCTCAGAAATCAGCTTTCCCATCTCCTCTGGTAAGAGAGAGAGGTATGTACAAAGGGCTTTCCCACCCCAGGTGCCTGCTCCTCCTGGTTCTAGGTATCATCCTGTGAGGATGTGATTCTTGGAGCTGCAGCAGCCATCTTGCTACCACAAGGAAGTCATTGTCTATACACTAGGGGCAGCAAGACAAAAAGATAGTAAATGCCTATGTCTTTGTGGCAGTGAGCCATCTCACAGCTACCTTCTAGAATGCTCTTCTACCAGGCATCTTGGTAAACAAAGGTCTTTAGGGTTTAAGCTACTCTTATTGGAGGCTGTTAATTTTTTCTGTCACATATATGGGATTCTTGCTAACAAGGCATAGAAACTCTTTCAAATTCCCAATCTCTGACTTATAATGATTTCACTTACATTTTTTTTTAACTTTGAGATGGTACAAAACTGATCCACATCTCATAGAAACTGAACTTACATTTTGAGTTAGACCTTTTCCCTGGGCTGGCAACATGTGGTGCCATCCTCTCCTGCAGGACTAGGCAGCAGCAGTGAGCCCGGCTCATTGACCGCACAGCCCCAGTGGCGGCAGATGCTTTGCAGTGCAGTTACTGAGAGGGGAATTCCACAGGTCAGGTGGATCAAACACATTTTGACTTGTGAACTTTGAAGCTTTGATGGGTTTATCAGGTGGAACCTGAGTGCAAGTGAGGGAGAACCAGAAGTAGAGGTGGAAAAGGGAAGCTTGTCAGAAGGCTAGGAGGGTAAGGTGTGGCTGAACTGCAGGAATTACCTGTGATGCCCACTTTTGACCACTTCCTAATAATTCCCCACTGCCAGTATTGCCCACACCACACCATGAGACAGGACATCTGGTCTGGTTCTCAGCTGCTGTGTCAGAAGCCCATGAGCAGCACTATACCTGGAAACCCTTGGTGTCTATTTTGTCTCCAGAGCTAGGGCTGACAGTGTCAGAATGGGCCAGAGACCCATGCCTGACTTAACCACCCCGGTAGGCTTGGAAGGCAGTGCCCAAGCATGGTGTGTAGGAGTAGCCACGGAGGCATGGCCTGGAAGATGGGATGCCCAGACAAAAAGTGTCCACTGAAAACTCAGGGAATTTAATGGTGTTCATGTAGATGTGTTGAGCACTTCTTCTTTAAGTTGAGCATCCTTCTTTCTGTGTGTCTGTTTTCCAGCTTCCTTACAAGAAGAGAAAGGAATCAGCAAGGCGTAGCTGTGGCCCTTTCCAGCTCCAGTGCTTCACCTTCCTGACCTTCTGTCTCCTTTGTGTAAAGATGAACAACATCCGTTCCACTCAGCAGCAGGAAGGATTCCAGAGGATAAAGCTGTCCCCGGAGTGACACACTGTAAACCAGGAAGCTGGAGGGAGGACCTGTGTGTTTCTCTACCCTCCTCTACTGGATGTCATCCTGCAGGAGTAGGCGCCAATCTATGCATTCCCTGTGGTACCTGTACTGTGAAGAGTGTCACCCCCAAATCCACATGCATCCCGAACCTGTTTGCAAACAGTGTCAAGGAGGTCATGGCGAATTGGAGTGGTTCCTCACTGCAGTGACTGGTGTCCTTATAAGGAAAGATTGAGAGATACCAGCACCCAGGGAAGATGACAGGTTAGGGCAAGTGGCTGGAAGGAAGTTGCGAGAGCACGAGCCAAGAAAAGTCTGGGGCTGACAGAAGGTAGATAAAGCTCAGTAAAATTCTTCCATGAGCAGCATGGTCCTGTAGAGATGTTCATGTTGAACTTCTGGCTTCCAGAACTATGTGAGAATAAATCTCTGCCCTTCGTAAGCCACCCAATTGGAGGCAATTTGTTAGGACAGCCCTAGGAAATGAACATAGCTTAATTTTGTACCTTATACACACCCCATTCTCAGTAAATGCTTGGACAGAGCAGGCATGAATCAATAAGCCAGGAACAGATCTGGCTGGGTTTAGCTAAATAGCTATGACAGCTCTCTCACATCATCCACTGTTAATACTCAATGGTCTCTCCTAGCCACTGGTTCATTCATTCATTCATTCATCGTTCATTCATTCACCATTTCTCATTCCTTTATACTGAGTTTCTGCTTTGAGCCAGCTGTTCAATACGGGATGATAAAACCTATCTTCACTTGAGTAAGAGTTTGGGAACTGGCCTCTTTCCAGTTCTCATCTCCCCATGCACCTGAGTTTTAATGGATGGTTCCCGAAAGCCACCAGGCACACTCACACAATAAAGAGAGAAGAAATTTTAATAAGATTCTGAATTGCCTTCCCTTGAATTCAAATTGCTTCATATATTATGCTGGTGATAACTACTGTAGTGCCTAGATTTTCCTCAGCCCCTCCCCACTTCTTTTCTAATACGAGTCCCCCTGTTAATGAATTCTAGATTTTCATTTAATAAATGTTGCGTGGGAAGCTTCATTATCCACAACTTCATCAATCTAAAGCCGGCACACAAACACTCTGTGGAAGTACCAGGGAATCAATAGAACATGATGCTCACGTCCGAGGGCCCTCCACACTGCCACCTAGAAGAATTCAGTAATTGAAAAGACCTTATAAATCAATACAGCCAAATTGAAAACTCCAAGAGAACGGCACATCATTCACTGAGGTGTTTGTTAAGGCTCATCTTTACTTTTCCAGAAGAATATCAGGAGAAGAACGGAGAACAGGCAGAAGATACTGTAGTCCGAATTGCTGGGTCGGAGATCTTCTTAGCACATAGAGTTCATTTACCTTTGGCTGCTGATCCCAATGTTTTCTTTGTGTCTTGGCTTCTAGTAAAACAGATCTCCCCACCCCAGACAAAGGTTTGATTTTCTTCTGGGGAAGCTGAATTCTGATGCACACCATGAAACCTGCCCCAGAAAAGAGAAAATTTTCTCCTCCTCCTCCTCCTCCTCCTCCTCCTCCCTCCCTCCCTCCTCCTTCTTCCTCCTCTTCTTCCTCTTCCTCTTCCTTCTCCTCTTCTTCTTCCTCCCCCTCCTTCTTCTGAGAGACCCTGTCTCAAAAAACAAAAGTCAACTTCCTCCCCCTCCTCCTCTTCCTCTGCACACCTGTTTCTCTACCAGAGTTACAAGAGTTGAACAACATTTTCATAGACTTTCCACAATGGGTTTGAGGTGTTCCTGTCACCCACCTTGATGTTGACTCCTAGGTACAGTAATAGAACCAGCTTTAGAAATTGTAAGCTGCCCACCAGGCAGGGCTAAATAATCTGTTGGGTGGTGGCAGTCCCTAGATGCTTAGATGTTTCAAAAATGTCTCAAAGTCAACCTGTGGGAAGCTCCATTGAGCATCTGCACCCGTTCCTGAGCACCGTTACCTTGGGTACCCCTTCTCTCTGGCTGGGGGTTAGAGGGTCCTGCCATTCCCTCCCCACCCTGAACTCATCACATGCATCCAGCCAGCATAGATCAATTGCATATCTGTTCAGCTGCTTCAGTGTCCTAAGTTCTTAGCCATGGACACGTGACTTTTCTCACACTAACAATAATTTTGTTTCTCTACAAAGCTTTTGTTTATCTGCCTGTGTTTGACAAGGCAGGCTGGCCAGTGGCCTGTGCTTGTCTACAAGGCTAACATAAACATTCAACAAGCAAAACACAGACCTTGGGTGTCTCTGGCTTATCAGATGGGAGGAGTTTGAAATAACTGAGCCAGACATTAAAAGCCTGACTACTCCACTTACCTTTCCTGAAACTCAGTTTCCCTGGCTGTAAAACAGGGACATCGGCTTCAATCTTAGTCTACATCAAATAAGGTAATGTAATATGTATCACTGAGGTGAGGAGGAAGCCAGGAGACAAGAGTCCCAGCTCCACTGCTTACCAAGCCAGCATAGCTTTTTTATCCTCTGACCCCCAGTCACTTGATCTCTAGAGCAGTTATTCTCTGAGCATCCTTTTTCACATTTATAGAGGAGACAGCTCCAGTACCACAAGGCTCCAGTGTGTTCTATACTGTCATTATTTATTCAACCCCTGCACCACCCCCAAGCCCTGTTCCCACACCCCTAAGCCTGACTTATGACCTACATCTTTCCTTGGCCGTTAGTTGCAAACTGGCCATCAAGGCCCAAGAAGTCCTTCCCTGCCCTCAACACCCTTCACCCCATTCTTTCTGCCAAGTCCACTGGTATGTCATCCCCCAGGGACATGCCAAAGATGAAAGTCTCAGAACCCCACTACTTCCTAAACTAATCAAAGTCATCTTCCTCATTTCCGTAAAGACAGCACTGAAAGAAATGTGGTGAGCTGCTAGTTACACCCCTGAGGCGTGCCCCTCCCAACATGAAAGGAATTCTTGCAGCTGACCCATCACCTAGGAGAGGAAAGGAACCCCAAGGTGTCAGAGCATTGGAGGAAGCAAAGGGTGTGTGCATTCAAGGAAAAGGAAGTTGTCTGAGAGTTGACAAAATAAAGGAAATCCAAGTTAAAACAATAAAAGGATGTCTTTTTTGTCAATCATATTACTAAAGACAGCACTGAAAGAAATGTGGTGAGCTGCTTGTTACACACCTGAGGCGTGCCCCTCCCAACATGAAAGGAATTCTTGCAGCTGACCCGTCACCTAGGAGAGGAAAGGAACCCCAAGGTGTCAGAGCATTGGAGGAAGCAAAGGGTGTGTGCATTCAAGGAAAAGGAAGTTGTCTGAGAGTTGACAAAATAAAGGAAATCCAAGTTAAAACAATAAAAGGATGTCTTTTTTGTCAATCATATTACCAAAAAAAAATGCCCTCCTTTGGCAAGGCAGAAGGAAACAGTTCTGCTCAGGAAACAGAGGCTCTTTCCCCAAGCTCCAAAGCTTCAAGTTCACCCTCCCACCTCTACTCCTCCAGAAAAATTCATGGATGAATCTGTGTGAACCAGGGTGTGTATTAAAGACACTCACCAAGGAAAAGCTAGAAACAAGTGTTCATTGTCAGGGGGATGGGAAATATTCATTACAGTATTAAAGAGCGCTTTCAAAAATAAGCCAGGTCTCCTTGTATACCTGAGACCTTTCTATAAGTATTGAAAACAAAGCATTTGCATATAAATGCATGTGCATATCAGGTTCTCAAACACATGAGAAAAACCCTGCAAGGAGTTGCTCCAGCCTGTTGAAAAGTGGACACCTCTGTAGAGAAGGGAAATAGCACTAGTGTTTCATATTCTAGACAGACAAGAAAAAAGCCTAAAAGAAAAAAATATAGAAATAAGCAAAGAGGGGCTGGAGAGATGGCTCAGAAATGAAGAGCACTGACTGCTTGTAGAGGACCCACATGGTGGCCCACAATAGCCTGTAACTCCAGTTCTGGGGAATCCACTGCCCTCTTCTGGTGTCTGGAAGTACTGCATGCACATGGTACACATAAATGCAGCAAACATTCTAATTCATAAAATCTATAAACCATTTTTAAAAGAAATAAACAATTTTATCAATTGGAAACACTACCTCTTGCCTCTGCTCTTCTTTTTAAAATTACTTTATTATTGTTGTGTGCGTGCACGTGTGTGTGTGTGTGTGTATGTGTGTGCAGGTGCACGCATGATTGAGCAGCCAGTGCTCTTAACTCTCTTAACAGATGGGCCATCTCTCTGGCCCCTTACTCAGTCTTTGTATGTGTATGTATGTCCCAGCTCTGACACTGCTGTTAGAGAGTGGTCCTGCACAGAGTCGCTGCGATGGCTGTAATGTACAGTGTTCAGTATCCTGAAAGTCTAGTAAGGGTCTCACAGTTGCAAGTACATAGAATTCATTTCACATGAGAATTTAAAGGGCTGGGAGGCTCAGGGATTGAGTGCTTGCCTACCATGCTCAAGGCCCTGGGTTCCACCCCAGCACTGCAAATAAACACATAAAAAAAGGACTTAATTGTAGAATCTCAGGTTTTCTTCTTCCTTTCTAATGCTCAAATCCTGGCATCCACTCAGCTTGACTGACAGGTCACATGCCCACCCCTGAATATTAATCACTGTGTTCAAAGAAACAGAATGTGCTGATTGACTCAAGCCCATCAAAACCCACTCCTGAAGCTGGGGTAGAATCAGTCTTCCAGAAGCCTGTGGACGAGGTCAATGAAAACCAGGCACTGTAAGGAAAGAGGGTAAGAGAATGGGAGCTTTGAACCAGGATCAGCTAACTGCCAAATTCATCTGGCTGGTGTGTGTGTGCGCACACACATAGTGTGCACCTGTGCTTTTAGAGGCCAGAGGACAATCTCAGACATTGTTCCTCAGACGACATCAACCTTGTTTTTTGAGACAGTGTCTCTCATTGACCTGGGGCTCATGGATTTGGCCAGGCTGGCTAGCCAGCAAGCTTGAGATCTCTCTGTCTCCAATTACCCTGAGCTAGAAATACAAGCACATATGGCCAAGCCCTGCTTTTTACATGGGTTCTGGGGTTCAAGCTGAGATCCTTGTGCTTATAAGGCAAGCACTTTACTAACTGGGCTGTCTTCCTAGGCCATGTTTTTGTAAATAACAGTCACATTTGTTGGTCTACATGTACTGCCATAACTACAATGATATGGCTAAAAAGTCTCAGCAGAGACCAATGTGGCTGGCACAGCTGAAGATGTTTATTATCAGGGTCTTTACAGAAGAAAATTTCAGACCCTTCCTTGCAGACAAACATGCAATTTCTGTTGCAATCTTGCACAATTACATTTTCTTTCACTGACCTCTGTTCCTTCTTTGTTGAGTGACACCGTGACAAGCCAGCAGAGCAGACATCTGTAGGCACAAGAATCTGCCCATGGTCTGTCTCTCAACTCCTACCCCACTGCCAGGAAATAAACACAAAGCCTGTGCATTCATATCAGGCCGAGGACCAGTTGGGGCAAGTCTTCGCCGTTGCTGGGGCACAGGCTGACTCCACTACCCATCACAGAACCTGCAGATGCAAAGATTGATGGTGTGCAGCCTGCCAAAGGCTGGCGGACCAAGGGCTGCAGTTCCTGGCTCCTCCTCCATGACAAGAGGCATCTCCATCAGCACTGACTTGGAAGGCAGCCCTAGTCAGATTACTTTATCATCCAGCTAAGAGATAGCTGGCTACAAAGAGACATACCCGGGCTGCATGCTAACTCAGCCTGCACAGGCACAAACAATCCTCCTGCCAGCCAGGAGCAGAGCTGGGAGCAGCTGAAGAACCTGCTCTCCTGCCACTCCACTGTAAGAAGATGGGATCTATATCCTTCACTGACCTCCCATGGGCACACATCTGTCCTAGTTTGTCTCTTCATTGCTGTGACAAACCCCTCTGACCACTACCAACTTGGGGAGGAAAGGCTTTACTTGTCTTACATCTCCCAGGTTGCAGTTCATCAGGGAGCCCAAGGTAGGAACTCAGGGCAGGACCCTGTAGGAAGGAGCTGGAGCACAGGCCATGGAGGAACGCTGCTTACTGCCTTGCTCCCCTGGGCCCTGCTCAGCCTGCTTTCTTATGCAACACAGGCCCACCTGCCCAGGGGTGGCACCACCCACAGTGGGCTGGGCCCTCCCACATCACTCATCAAGAAGATGCCCCTCAGACATGGCCACAGGCCAGTCCAATAGAGGCAATTCCCCAACTGAGGCTCCCTCAACCCAGGTGTGCCAAGTTGACGCTAAAGCTATCCAGAAAACCTCCCATGGGCACACATCTACTTTTTTTTTATTCAGGCAGAGTTTTATGTGGCTCAGGCTGACCTTGAACTCACTATGTAGCCCAAGGATAACCTTGAACCTCTGACCCTCCTTTCTCTTCCTGCTGAGTGCTAGGATTACAGGCATGTGCCACCACACCCAGCTTATGCAGTGCTGGGGATCAAACCCAGGGCCTCATGCATGCTAGGCCAGCACTCTACCAACTGAGCTACATGTACTGTTTCTAAGCTTGTTGATTGATGGGAATTTGTATAATGTCACTGCTTCCTTGCAGACACTTGAAATGTTGGTCTGTCAAGTTTAAAAGAAGATTCTAGTGTAGTGACTAAGTACACAGGCATTCAGGATAGGTGGAACTGGCTTCAGGTTCTAGTTCTGCAATACAGCACTTACTACAGCAGGTGTCTTTGTCTGGAATCTCTGAGGCAAGGTTCAAGTGATTGGGATGGAAGGAGTGACCCTCAGGAGGGGGAAGAGAAGGAAGCAGCACAGGGCATGAAGAAGGTTGTTCCTGTGGATGCCTGAGTTCTGCTGTGGGCCACTGCCTCAGTGGTAACTCACTCAGAGCTAGGAAGCTGTAGTTGTAATACACCAACTCCCATGTCACTGTATGAGGCCTGCTGTCAGGCCTACTAATGCCCTGGCACTTCTGACCTGGTGTGCACAGGGCTCTGGTGGCCAGGGAGAACCCCCAGAGGAAAAGCTAAGGATGCTGGGAGGCAGAACTCCAGCCCCCACACTCTGAATGGTAAAACCCAGGGACTGCAGAGTGTGTGTCCCTGGATAGAACTCCTATGTTAAACCTCACATATCCATGGTTCAGGGACCATTGAAGAAGGGAGGGTAGAAAGATTTCAGAGCTAGAGTTGGTACGTGAACATAAAGAAACAGAGGCTTTCAGACCTCTGAGAACTTGCTCATATGTACTTGTAACAATAGTGACAGCACACACAAGACCCATGTCAACTCAATGAAACAACAACCTAGCATAGAACTGGGGAAATGGGGCAACAGGGCCCAACCTTAGCCAAGGCAACTACTGGCAACTGATCACTGCAGAGTGAGGGAGAGCTGATCTTTAAGGGAGTGACTCTAGGCAGACTGACTAGATTCCACTGGATGAACTTGCACCAAGGGACATCTGGGTACAAGTGCTTGACTAGATAAGCCTTAACATATATGACAGAATGCATGAAACCTACTGGGGAGGGTAAGGGAGGGGTACGGATGAGGGAGGGTTTCTGAATTTGATTAAGATCTATTATATGAAATGCACAAAAACTCAATAAAAATATACATAAAAATAATTTGGCTAAAAAAAGAACTATGGGCGAGGTAGGATCTAGTTGTTAAAGAGTAGGTGACACAAATCACACTCTGTAGGCCAATATATATATGAGAGTACCTTTAATTGGGTGGCTGCAGTAGAAGGGAGGAGATCTAAATACTATCAAACTATGTTATATGAAAATCACAAAAATTCAATTTAAAAAAGTAGGTGACAAAAAAAACCCAAGATAATTTGACACAGTACCTAGAGCTGGTGAACTTTCAGTAAATGACAGCTGTGTTTAAAGACAGGGCAGCAAAATGAGGTCTGTAACACATGTCATGCTCATTTTTAAAATCAACTCTGAACCTCCATCCTATGGAGTTGGCTAGAAACTCAGCCTCCATATTTTGGGGGGGTCCCTCGTCACCACTAAGGTCACATAGTTTGAGAGGCTAGGCTTCCATCTGGGAAGCAAAGGGTGGGCTCTGGCCTCAGTCCCCACGGGGCCGTTAGAGGCTCACTGAACTCCACTGAGTCCTTCAGGTTTGTCTGCAGGGATCTAGTGGAGGCTGGAGCCGTGTGCCCAGGTTCTGCTGTTTTCAATGTACCCCAGCCACACCTGTAGAGCCCCAAGCCCACTGGACCCTCTAGAGCAAAGAAACCTCCCTCCTCTCTCGCCTTCTCTGCCTTTCTCTACTCTGAAAAGTCACTGGTCACTTGTTTCTAAATTGAAGCATGAACAGGAGGCTTTGAGTTCCCTGAGGTGACTGAACATCTGCTTAGAAGTGGTTCCATGTGGCCGGGGTTGAGAGCGGCATCCAGGCTGCATATCCTGGGCCTCTGGAAGGTATTGTCCTATGATGAGGAACAGAGTATGAGCCCCACACTCCTGAAGAACCTCCAAAAGTGATCATCAGCCCACTCGTGTGTCTGATGTGAAGTCATATCATGGGTTGTGTGTGTTTGTGCATGCACACATGCATGTGCACAGGTATGGAGATCAGAGGTTAACATCAGGCGTCTTCCTCTACCTCTTTCTTTGTTTTTCATTTTATTTTGTTTCCTTTTGTTTTCTTCTTTCCAGGTGTGTGGTGGTTTGAAGGAGAATGTCCCCCATAGACTCCGAGTATTTGAACACTTGGGGGGGGCAGTCATGGAACATTTAGGAGGCATGGCCATGCTGGGGGAAGAACATCACCGGGGGTGGACTTTGAGCGTATATAGCTTGCCCACTTCCAGCCTGTCTCTCTGCATCCTGTGCCTGCTTGAAGACATAAGTCCCCAGCTTCTGCTCCATTCACTTCTGTCACCATGCACCCCACTATGATGGACTCTAACCCCTCTGGAAGCATAAACCCAATAAACTCCTCCTTCTATAAGTTGCCTTGATCATGGTGTTTTTATCACAGCAACAGAAAAGTAACTAATACAATGTGTATGTATGTTTGAATGTGTGTGAGTGCATGTCTGTGTATGTACATGTGGAGGTGCAAGCTCCATTTTAAGCATCTTCCTCAATCACTTTTCCACTTATTCCAAACCCAGAGCTCCCTGCTGCAGCTAGTCTCCATAGTCAGCTTGTTCTAGAGCCCCCTAATTCTGCCTTCCAAAGCAGGAATCACAGGCAGGCTACCTTGTCCACTTGGCATTTACGTTGATTCTAGACACCCAAACTCAGGTCCTCTTACTTGCATAGCAAGCCATTTAACTTCTGGGTCATCTCCCCAAGCCTTCCACCTTATTTTTTTGAGACAGGGTCTCTCACTGAACCTAGAGCTCATCAATTCTCAAGACTGACTGGGAAGCAAGCCCCAGGAACACTCCTGTCTCTGCCCCCCTCCCACCAATGCTGTAATTACAGGTGCGCACTAACTCACCCAGATTTTTACATGGGTGCTAAGGATCAAACTGGGGTCCTCAGGCTTGTGCAGCAAGCATTCTACTGACTGCTATCTCAGCAGACCCCAGCTATGGAGCAGAGTTTGATGGACTCTGGGAGAATTCCACTGCTGCAAATGACTTCTTCTACACTGTCATGATGTTCTAACCTGACAGAGAGGAAGGAGAGAAACAGATGGTTATTGAGCCCCATTGTAACGGACATCGCACGCCTACCCTACCCTCCCTTTATTCCCTTTCTTCCAGCCGTAGCCAGCAGAAGAAAGACTGCAGAGCTCCATCTGTTCTGATGCCTTTCTTGTAGCAAAACAAAACACAAATTAATACCTCAATGAATTATCCTGCCACATAAAATTTCATGCTGAATCAACTATCATCTCATACCAAATTCTAATACAAGCTAGAAGCAAGAGCCAATGATTTAGTGGGGGAAAAAGGATGGGAGAAAAAGCCAAAACTATAAATTCTATGCATGTGGGGCTGGGTTGGGACTGTATCCTCCCTGTAAACTGGAAACTAGTTAATTTTTGGAAGAGGAGAGTATCTGGTACACAGTAGGTGCTCAGTACATGTTCAGCCTAGCAGAGCTGGAAGGGAAAGGACAGCAGAGAGGAGCAGCCCTCCCACAAGTCTGTGTTACCCCTTCCTGTACCCTGCCCCATAGTGATGCCTTGACTCCAGCGGTCCTCAGAGCCTCCCTCTGCTCCGTGGCCACCTGCCTGCCCATTTCACAGAGAGGACTTGGAGACAGATTGGGGACATGAGATTTAGCCAGCATCACTTAACAAGTGTCTATCAGACACCAGGCAAAGACTCAGCTTTCTGAGATCACTTCCTTCTGAATCAGGAATAGGGGCTCCATCATGGCTCCTGCCACCTGCCTGCCCAGACGAGCAAGAATATCAGTCATCATCAGAAAGCTAATATTAAAGTATAACAGGACCTAAATTGAAACAGACAAGGCCACGAGTGCCACCCTTACCCCCATCCAGTCCAATTTGTCAAAAGCTGTACTCCCCCCTCTGCCGCCTGGTCCAGAGCATTAGAGCAGCTGCAGTCGCTTCTGCCTGCTTCCCGGTCTCCACAGGCCATGGCACCCTGCAGCCCAAGTCCTTCTTTAAAATATAAATTGGATTGAGTGTCTCTTCCAACTCAGAGCCTCCAGCAAATGACTTCTGGCGACACTTAAAATAAAACTTCATTTCTCATCCTGGGCAGTGAGGCAAGATCTGATCTGTCTGCACGCCCAGCCTTATCTCCCGCACTTGCCCTCCCTCACCCAGCCCCATCCTTCCTTCCACCCCTGGGAAACTTGAAGCTCTGCTCTCCCAGTGGCCATTGCCCCTGCCATTCCTTCTCACTGGAACCTCCAGCAGCCCCCAGCTGTCTGCACTTTGACTCCTCTCCTACTTGGAGAGACCTCCCCAGACCCAACTGAAGTCCCTCCCCCACCCTATCACTTCCATCTCATCAGTCTGCTTTACTCTCAGAGAGCTAATCACCCTCAGGAGTTATCTTGTTCAGCATTCTGTTTATCTGTTGATCATCTCTTGCCAACTTTGACACGAACTCCACCAGGGCAGGAATTTGATCTACTTCATTCACACATCCAGAGTATAGTAGGTGCTCAATAAACCTCTAAGAAGAAAGGAGCAGGAAGAAGGTGAGAGAGAAGGGAAGATCGGTAGGCTCCTTCCAGTAACATCTATGTCCACATCCCTGAACACCCAAGAAAGAACCAGCTGACCAAACAAGTCAGCAGTCCGTGAATTTGTCTTACCTCCATTGCTGGTCTCCCAGAGAAGCTGGTCATGACAGATTTGAGGCAGCCAGGGCCCCTAAGCACATAGCTGTAACTCTGCAGCCCTTTTCCCTCTCTAAAGCCATCACATCTCTGAAAATGCTTCTCACGGCATTGTAAGGTAAGCCACAGGACAATGGCCAACACTTACAGGCTTTGTTTCCAAGATGCTGACTCTGCGCTAAAATGTTGTGTGTCATATATCCTTGACTGCCCCACAGGGAGGCACCACTCTCAGCCCATTTTACAGATGGAGAGGCTTGGAGAGGTCTGTGACTCAGGGACACAAAGCTGCTTCACAGCTGAACTGAGACTCAGGTCCACAGCCCCAGGTTGATGCACAATGAGTCTGGTTCATCTGTCCCCAGGGGTCCTCAGGGGCATCTCCTCTGTGCCTTGAGATTAATTAATTATACCTGAAAGAGGCAAGTAGACAAGAAGAGACTATGGGTGCACCTTGCTGGGGGGGGGTGCCTACATGTGCCTAGAGGTATGTGAATTTGTGCCTGTGAGTCAGACTCAATGCAGCACCTATCTTCCTGTCTGTATATGTTCCTGCCTCTGTCCTGGCCATATCTTTCACACATCTATCAATGCCTCTTTCAAACGGAATTTTGGGAGGTTATGAGAACAGCCTCCTTCCCTCAGCTGCATGCGAGATGCCTGGTCTTTCTTACCTGAGGTACTGTCTCCCCTGCTGCCCATGAGGTGAACCTTGGAGATAGTCTTGGCTTCTATGCTGGAATTAATAAGAGTCTATCACAAGATGGGCTAATGAAATGATGTGGGTGGTTCCAAGTGCTGGTGGGTGGATAGATCAACCTTCCTTCTTTGTTGTAAGCCATTCCTTTTTGGTTTGGGTTTTGTTTGCAGTGCTAGACAAGAGATTTACCACTGAGGCAAATCCCCAGTCCCTTCCAAGCTTTTTTTTTATTACACTGTATGTTTGGAGGTCAGATGACAACTTGAGGGGATCATTTGTCTCCTTCCACTATGTTGAACCTAAGGATCAAACTGAGTGGTCAGGCTTGGTGGCAAGCACCCTTATCCACTGAGCAATCTTACTGGCCCCTCAAGCCATTCTTACTTAGAGCAAAGATTGTCATTTTTGGTGCAAAATGTCTGTCCCTAATTACTTATTTCATGCAGTGGTCATTCCCCCTCAAGAGACTTGTGATGGTCACATCTTTTAAATCTCTCATGTTATAAAGATAATCATCTTTGAAATCTTACAAGTAGAGTTTACAGTTCAACCAAGAATGAAAGCTGAACAAAATTGGTAGAAGGTATGATTTGTTTTTTAGATTCTGTATCTGTGGTCACTTGTTTTTTCAACATACTCAGTCCTCTGCCCCCTTACCCCTGCCTTCCTGACCTGAAAGCCATGAAGTGAGAGGGTAACAGCAAGAGATTTAGAGCAGCCTGAGACCTTGAGTTACTGCCCAGAGTCCTGGCACTTTTTATTGTCAACTTGACACAACCAAGGGTCACCTGAGGAAAGGAAGTTTCAATTGAGGGATTTCCAAGATCAGACTGGCCTGTGGGCATCTCTGGGGCATTTTCTTGATTGCTAATTGATGTAGGAGGACCCAGCCCACTACGGGTAATGCCATCCTTGGGCAGGTGAGCCTGGGCTATATAAGAAAGTTAGCTGAGCATGAGTCAGAGGGAGCAAGCCAGTAAGCAGCGCTCCTTCCTGGTCTCAGCTTCAGTTCCTGCTTGAGTCCAGCCCTGACTTCCCTCAGTAATGGACTGTTGCCTGAAGGTATATACTGAAATAAATACTTTCCTCCCCATGTTGCTTTTGGTTAGAATGGCTTATCCCAGCAACAGAAAGCAAACTAGAAGATCCGCTATGGAGCATGAGAATGAAGTACTGTGTGGTCAACCATAAAAACATGCTTGTTACTACAGCTTCCCTGACTAATACAATTCATACTTCATCTTACAGAGCCATAGTGGTGTACACAAAAACACTGTGAGACATATTGGACTTAACTACTCCATGTCTGTGTATGTCTGTATGTGTGTGTCTGTGTCCATCTGGTGTCTGTGTCTGTGTAGGCCAGTGGTCAACACTGAGTTTCTTCCTTAATCACTCTCCACTTTACTTTTTGAGACAGTGTGCGGCAAGTCCTTGGGATCCTCCTGTCTTTTCCTCTCCAGCACTGAGGTCACAGGCATGTGTCACCACGCCTGGCTTTTTCACGTGGGTTCTGGGGGTCAAACTCCATTCCTCATGCTTTCATGGCAAGCACTCCACCAACTCAGCCATCTCCTCAGTCCAGACTTGATTACTTCTAAGTTCTTGTTCAGCCGAGAGTTAACAAACCTGACCTCTCTATTGCATAACTTATTCTTGCCTTTGGCACTTCCAGAGTCTCTGTAAAGATAAACCTCAAGCTGGCATTGCCACCCAGCCCTGTGGCATGTGAGGAGGAAGGTGCTGTCCCTCCCTCCCAGAATGATAGGTGTAAAGCTAAGCTCTTCATGTGGCCACAAGGCTCGCTGCCACTTGCTGTGTACCAAGCAGCTGTTAAAAAATAAGCTGAATGTCCTTCTCTCCATAAGTCTTTCAATGATCCAGAGATGCTCTTGAATAAGGAAACAACTTGGAAATTAACACAACAGAGTCCTAGAAGTGCCATGTCCTTTGGCTTCCAGCAAGCTGGGTTGGGGGATGGGGAGGCTTTACTCTGAATCCTTTCAGTTTAACTTGACAATTCATCTGGAAAGGTGACCTGGGTTAAAATCTCATCTCTGGCACTTCCTAGCTGTGTGAACTCTCTTCCCCTCTCTGAACCTTGTATGTTTCATCTAACCCATTTTTCTCCCCTTTCCCGCCTCTTCCCACCTTCCACCTCCTCATCCTCCTTGACCTCCTCCTCCTCATCTTCCTCCTTTGCCCCCTCCTTCCCCTTCTTCCCTGGAGCCTTTAACTGTCCGTGGAGCTTTCCATGGTCCTGAAGTCCTCCTCCCTCTCCCTCCGCATTTATCTTTCCTCCCCCCCTCCCTTCTCACCTTCCCCTTCCACCTTCTCCTCTACCCCTCCCCTGCAGCCTTTAACTCCTTTTCTTCCCCATTTCTCTTTCCCCTCTCCCTTCCCCAGCGACCTTTCACGTCCCACAGAGCTTTCCATGGTTCTGAAATCAGTCCTAGTGGCATCTTTCTGGTGGCTGTATACAAAGGAAGAGTGAACAGACTGCAGTCTCCTCTCCTGTGCTGAGTTCTCTCTGTCTTTCCTCTGCTTGGTGGAAGAAGAAACCACGCTTTTCTTCTTGCAAGTCACCAGCACATTGGTTTCCATGGCAGCAGAGAGGGAGGATGAAAGCCAGGCTCTCACCTAAGTGGAATTAAAAGCCACCCTTTGGGGAACAAATAACGTTCTAGGAGGGCCCTGGAAACTGGAGAGCATTTGCTTTTGACTCAGAAGGCTCCGGAAAGGAGAAGGGATGAGGGGCGGAGAGCGAGGTCTGAAGGACTTTTCACAGAAAAAAGTGTATGAAAACAGTGGTGCCAATAGCAGCAACATCTCACCGGGCCACCAGTCTTTAAAATTGGTAACAGCTATTTTAGACCCTCAGTATAGCTCATGGGCCATATGTAGGAAGAACCTGGGATCCCTGTGAAATTATTTGAACCTACATGGAGTCTCTTTGGCACCTGACACTTCTCTTTCACCTGACTAGGACTGCCCCACAATGCCTGGACTGTGACTCCCCTTCTCTTCACCAGAAGGTTCCTGGCCCTGGCCACTGTGACATGCCTCAGAAACCAAGCTTGGCTGAGGATCAATAGCTACCTTGGAGAACTGCTCTCTCAGGTCGAGGTTACTTCTTTGGGATAGTACTTGAGACCAAACTGTGACAGCAGTGGTCAAAGGGCTTCTACTTGACCCAATTAAGGAGGGAAGGCATGTTAAAATGCAAGTGCTTTCCATTTTACTGGCATGAAGGGCTGCTCTTATCCACATAATCCAAGGACCTATGCTATGTTTATTCCCAGCACCAAAGAGAAATTTTTCATCAAGGTCGAATTCATAGTTCCTCAAAGTATGCTGGGATGGGAACTGGCTTCCTCCCAGTTACCTAGAGCCTCATTCCTTCTGATATGGGCTGAATCACTTTCTGTAAAGTCAAGTCTTGAAGATAATTTTATTACACATTCAAGCTTGAGGCTATTTGATCCACTGCCACACTCTCATCATCCAGGTGGGAAAATGGGTTCATTGGGGTAAAGTACACTTCCTAAGTTCAAGCAGCAAGTTGGAACCAAAATCCAAGCCTCCAAACTCTGTGATTTCTCTAAGTCACCCAGCACTTCATTAGGATCCACCTCAAAAGTCTATCCTGGTCAGCCGTGGTAGCACATTCCTGTAATCCCAGAACTTGGGAAGCTGAGGCAGGAAGATTGTGAGTTGAGTTCAACTTGAGCAACATATGAGTTCAATGCCAGCCTGAGATACACAGGGAGGCCCTGGCTCAAAAAAAGGTGATGGGTCTGCATGGGTCTTGTGCATGCTATCACCTTTGCTATAAGTTCATATTAGCAAGTTCCCAGAAACCTGGAAGACTCTGTTTCCTTATGGTCCTGTACCATCCCTGGCTCTTGATCTTTCCACCCCCTCTTCTGCAGTGGTCACTGAGTCCTGGGTGGGTGAAAGAAAAACTCAGCATAGAACTGGGGAAATGGGCAGGAGGCCCCAACCTTAGCCAAGGAACTGTTGGCAACTGATTAATGCTGGTGAAGGAGAGTAGATCTTCTTTAAGGGAGTGATGCTAGATAGGCTGACCAGGCTCCAATGGATGAAGTCACACTGATGGATATCTGGGTACACAAATCTCACTAGATAGGACTAGATATATGACAGAATGCTTGAAATCTGGTGGGAGGCATATGGGGGTACAGATAAGGAAGGGAGCCTAAATATGATAAAGATATATGGAATGCACAAGAATTCAATAAAAATATATACATTTTGTAAAGAGGCAGAGCAGAGACTCAAAATAAAAGCACTTGATGAACAAAATTCAGATCCCCAGAACCCATGGAAAGTCCAGATGTAGCAGCTCATGCCTATAATGCCAGTATGCTTAAAGTGAAATGGGAGGCAGAGTAGGGAGAATCCCCAGAAGGTCCAGAACCAGCAAGCCTGGGGTGCACAGCATGCTGACAAACAAGAGAGACCCTCCCCCAAACAAGGCAGAAAGTGAAGATTGAAGATGTGAAGTTGTCCTTTGACCTTTACATATGTGTCATGGTGAGAGCAAGCACACACACACACATACACACACACACACACACACACACTCATTTTTATGCTGGTTTTACGTGTATGAGTGTTATGCCTGCATGTATGTAAGTGTAAGTGCACCCATGCCTTGCACTGTCCATGGAGTCCAGAAGAGAACATTGGATCCCCTAGAAATGGAATCGTGGATGGTTGTTAGCTGGAATGTGGGTGCCTGGATTTGAACTCAGTTCTTCTACAGGAGCAACCAGTATTCCTAACCACTGAGCAATCTCTCCAGCTCCAACACAATTTTTTTTTGGTCTTTTTGAGGCATGGTCTCCCTGTATCCTCACCTGGCCTGGAACTCACTTTGTAAACCAGGCTGGCCTTGAATGCACAGAGATCTGCCTGCCTCTGCCTCCCGAGTGCTGGGATTAAAGGCATGTGCCAGCACACCTGGCTACAAATATATATATAGGTCTTTTTGAGACAGGGTCTCCCTGTAGCCCCAGCTGTCCTGGAACTACTATGTAGACCATGCTGGCCTTGAACTCACAGAGATCCGCCTACTTCTACTTCCCAAGTGCTGGGATTAAAGGCATGCACCACCACGCCTGGCCCTACAAATATTTTTTTTAAACAAAACTATCCTAAAAACTTGTGCTGGTAGCTCTGAAGAGCCCATGAAGCCATACGCCTTAGACCATCTTTTTATTTTTCTTTGAAAAAAAAGTTGGGGGGATGGAGAGATGGCTCCATGGTTAAGAGCATTGACTATTTTTACAGAGGACCCAGGTTCAGTTCCTAGTGCCCACATGGTGACTAACACCTATCCCAAATTCCAGTTCCAGGGGATCTGACACCCTCTTCTGGCCTCTGTGGCCACTGCACACATGTAGTGTACTTACATTCAGGCAAAACACTCATACACATAAAATAAAAATAAATAAATAAAAAGAAATTTTAATTTAAAATTTTTAACACGTTTATATTTTTGCATTTTTTATTACATTATAGTGAGCATTTGGAGGTCAGAGACAACTTGCAGGAATCGGTTCTCTCCTTCCTTCCAGAATATGGGTCCTGGAGATCAAATTCAGATCATCAGGCTTGGCAGCAGGTACCCTTACCCAGCTGAGCCATCTCATTGGGCCATCTTTTCATCTTTCCCAGGTCTCTTCTTTGATACAAATTCTGGGAATAGGAACTTTTTCCCATCATCACATTCCTGCAATTCACACACATATAACTCAACATATATTGGCTAAGTCCTCTAAATAATTCATGAACTAAGGAACAAATGAACCAGTGTTAGTCAACACTAGAGCAATGCCTCTTAGTACAACTATAATTTTTAAAACTTTTTATTATTTTTATTTTATGTGTATGAGTATATTGCCTGCATGTATGTAAGTGCACCCATGTCATGCAGTGCCTGTGGAGGTCAGAAGAGAGCGTCAGATACCCTGGAACTGGAGTTACGGACAATTGTTAGGTGCCGTGTGGGTGCTGGGAATTGAACCTGGATCCTCTGCAAGAGCAGCCAGTGCTCTTAACCACTGAGCCATCTCTCCAGCCCCACAACTACAATTTTTCAAAACAATCTATTAATAAGTACCATAAGTACCAAGTTCAAGAAGAAGAAATTGACATTTGCTGGCTCCTCTGGTTTGCACAGCCATTCAATGAGATGGAAACTACTACCATCCCCAGTCTGGAGATGAACAGGCAGAACAGAGAGGCTTGGGAGCTCCCCCAAGCCAGTGAGGCACAGCTGGGATTCGAACCCATCAATAGTACATCAACAAATGCATGTGTACACTACGAGGAAGTGAAGAGGAACACAGTAGAGTGAGGGGTGGACCAGGATCTGGGCTCATCTGAAAACTCACACATGGTGGTTTATGTTGGCAGGAAGTGGCTAGAAACACATTGGGTCATCTGCTGTGCAGCATCAAACTGCCCCGAACATCTGAGTGCTTTGCTCTGCTGAGCTGATCTTATATGTCTTATTTTCTCTTTCCTAACAGCACTGTCTGCAGATAGAAAGAGGACCTGGGGCTGGAAGCTGTGGCTGCCACTTCAGCCCCTGGCCCAGTCTCGCCTTTCTCCAGTAAAACTGTGTTGCTGGGAACAGAGACACTGGCAGGAAGGCTCCACCAGAGATAAGGAATACATACAGAGGTCTATTCCTTGACAACTCTTTTATCTGGGGCTCTCTGGACACAGGGAATGGAAATGGTTCCAAACTGACATTAGAAAGAATGGAGCCTGGGGCTAGAGAGATGGCTCAGTGATTAAGCACTTACTACTCTTCCAGAGGACCTGAGTTCTGTTCCTAACACCCGTATGGGGCAGCTCACAACTGCCTGTAATTCCAGTTCCAGGGGATTGGATACCCCTTTCTGGCCTCCACAGATACTTAGACACACAAGGCACACACTCACATAAACACCCACATACACATAAATATAAAAAGAAGTTCAAAATAATAAAAAAAAAACTTCTTCAAAAAAGAAAGTTTCATTATAAGAATGTAGAAATGCTTGTTTCCAGGAACCCAGGACTCAGGATAGCCCTGAAAAAGCCAGCAGAGGCCCTCAGGATGCTGTAACTGACTTGCACCTAAGCCCCTTCTCTCTGTGTATGGACTGCTGTCAATGTGACAGAAGACAACACAGCCACTCACAGTCCTGAGCCTTACCTTTTGTTCCAAGGCATCCCTTAGCTCTGGTTCTCTGTCCCAACCCCAACTCTCAGGGGAAGGCTCTAACCATGGAGGTACATCCCCATTAGCCAATTTGCTGTGGCCAGGAAAAGCAGAGCACCACTGATCACATATGGCACTGGGAATACAAACCAAGGACCCTGAGGCTCAGGAACAGGGAGAAGCAGCATCCAGGAAAGTGAGCCCATGAACAATCTTTTTTTCCTTTTCTTTTTTCTTTTTTTTTTTTTTGGCCTTTTTGAGGCAGAGTTTCCCTGTAGCCCCAGCTGTCCTAGTACTTGCTATGTAGACCAGGCTAGCCTTGATCTCACAGAGATCCACCTGCCTCTAACTCCCAAGTGCTGGGACTAAAGGAGTGTATATCACTATGCCTGACTTCAATGCACAATCTTATAACCTTTCTAGTGATGATACATCCTGGACCCTAAAATCAGGAAAAGTGTCTGGTATATGGGATAAGAGAATTGGTCCATCATACATGGAAGCCGGTAGAGTGAGGGCGTTAAACCAAACTCGTGACCAGGGCAACGCACCACACACATACTCAGCATCATTGAAACGGCCTCCATGAAGCACTGAGGCAAAATTATAGTCATCACTTTAATTGAGTGAAATTGACAATACATTAATATTCATGATTATTAGAGTAGCTAATTTTCCTCTTTATAGAAAGCAAGTGGGGCCTCATTTCAGCTGTAACATCTTTTTCCTCCTCTAGATTTCTGTGGGGGAAGAGAGAGAGAATAAATGGCATGGCCCTTGGAATCAGCCATCCATTTCTGAATGTTGTTGAGTGATTGTCAAGGATTTCTTAATGGCTTTGACCTCTTTGAGGGGGCTGGATAGAAGCATCCTATGAATATTTTTTAGGTTAATTTAAAATGTGTGCACTCCTGAGCCTCTAGGACGGGCCCCTCTGGCTAGATCAAGACAGGTCACACAGAGGAGAGAAGTCCTGGTCTACTCTACCAGCCCCCAACTCCCAGAATGACAGCAGTAACCCTAACAACAGCAAATCCAAACCCAGGCGGGATGAGGGTGGGAGTTCACATGTGGGCATCCTCAGGCGATGGTACCAGGAGGATGACCAAGGTGGTCAGGCAAGGAGGTGACCGTAACAGGGAAATTGTTAGACTGGTCCAGCCAGGAAGTCTAATGAGAATAATGAATCTCTCACCATCTGAGAAGAAAGAAACAGCCGCATAAAGGAAGAAAATCAGGAGGACCTGTGGTGAGAGGTGGAGGCGGAGGCAGTAGACAGGACTTGAAGGATTCCAATCTAGAGAAAGGAGAAGTCGAAACAATATAGATGCACTCATGTATACACACACACACACACACACACACACATATGCACACACACTTTTTCTCCCTGGATTTGTCCATGGAGGAGGCCTGCAATCATTAATATACCAGATATTTTCTGGGAAACAGAATCAAGGCTCCTTTGAGAAATGACTGGTACCAAGGCTGCCTCCGGAAAGGGACACCTTGTTGCTCCAGAAAGTCGGGGGTGCCAAAGAATCACAGGGGTTGACTCGATAGACAAGGAAGCTTGCCGAAAGAGAGAAGTTAATCATCAAAGTAATGGCAGTAGTAATGGACTATAACCCACTCAATTAAATAGCAACGATGGGGGCTGGACAGATGACATTGCATGACACAGGTGCACTTTTACACATGCAGGCAATACACTCATACACATAAAATAAAAATAATAAATAAAAAATTTTTTGATCTTTTTGAGACAGGGTCTCCCTGCAGCCCCAGCTGTCCTGAAACTCACTATGTAGACCAGGCTAGCCTTGAACTCATGAGATCCTCCTGCCTCTGCCTCCCGAATGCTGGGATTAAAGGCATGCACCACTGCACCCGGCTCAAATAAAATATTTTTAAAAAGAAATAGCAAAGGATGATTTCACACTTATATAAATAAATGAACAAAGTGAATGTTTGATAATAAATGAGAGATGTAGTCAAAGATACTCCAACAGAAATTATTTCTTTCTTTTTATTTTGTGTGTATGAGTGTTATGCTTGCATGTGTGTATGTACACTCGTGTCATGCAGTGCCCACAGAGGACAGAAGAGGGCGTCAAAGCTCCTGAAACTGGAGTTACAGATGGTTGGTAGTCGCCATATGTGTGCTGGGATTTGAACCCAGGTCTTCTGCAAGAACAGCCACTGCTCTTAACTGTGGAGCCGTCTCTCCAGCCCTCAGAAACTATTTCTTAATAAGAGGGGCCCTAAAACCCTGTTGGTGGAGATGTAACTAGTACAGTCATATGGAAATCAGTAATGAGGTTACTAAAATAAATAAATAAATAACAAATAAACAAAAATAAAAGCAGAACTCCCATGTAATCACTGCTGAGTGTTTGTGCAAAGGAATCTAAGCCGGCTCTCCAAGGACACCTGTGTTCCCGGCTTTACGGCTTCACTAATCACAACAGCCTAGATATGGGAAACCCCAGGTGTCCACAAACAGAGAGGTGGATTAAGAAAATATATATATACAGAATGGAGCTCTATTCCATTGTAAAGAATAAAATCATGGCAGGAAAAAATATGGAACTGGAGATCACTACCCTAAGTGAAATAAGCCAGTCTCAAAAAAAAAATGCATTTTTTCTCATTTGTGGAATCAAGATTTGAATGGGTGTAGGGGATGTCTGTGTGTAGGGAGGGTGTCTGTGTGTGTGTCTGTGTGTGTCTGTGTGTGTGCATGTGTGTGTCTGTGTGTGTGTGTATGTGTGTGTGTGTGTGTCTGTGTGTCTGTGTATGTGCGTGTGTCTATGTGAATGTGTGTCTGTGTGTGTGCTTGTCTGTGTGTGTATGTGCATGTGTCTATGTGAGTGTGTGTGTCTATGTGTGTGCTTGTCTGTGTGTATATGTACATGTGTCTATGTGAGTGTATGTGTTTGTGTGTATCTGTGTGTCTCTCTCTGTGTGTATATATATATGTCTCTATGTGAATGTGTGTATGTGTGTGCATGAGTGTGTGCCTGTCTATATGTGTGCCTGTCTGCCTGTGTGTGTCTGTATGTCTGTATATGTCTGTCTGTGTGTCTGTATGTAGGAAGGACACAAAAGTGGAAAAGAAACTGTGAGAGAGGAAGAAATGATGGAGAATGAGAGGCGGGTGGGGAAGAGAGGGTAGAGAATAGTCATGAAAACAGAAGAGAGTACTAGGGGAGAGGAGAGGGGCCAGTAGGAGGGAAGGAGAAGGAAGGGAGAGCAAGAACAAAGTATAACATACAAAAGTGTCGTGAGGAAACCCATTTCTTTGTATGCTGACCAAAAATAATAATAATTTAAAAATAAGCCAATATATGCATATACATACACATATGTGTGCAAAAAGCTTTCTATTGGCAAAAAAAGAAGAGAAGCTTCACAGTAATGTCCTCTGGGTGCACACAGTCCCTTAGTCAAGAAATTCAAGTGACCCTCACTAGTGATGGAACGTATGGCAGTCACACATCCCCTGTTGGAATCCATGCAGACAAGGCATGGCTGTGAGGCTGTCTGAATCTAATCTCATCAGAACACAGACAAACCCACTCTGAGGGATGTCCCATGAAGTGATGGCCTGTCCCCTTCAGAAATATCCAGATCATACAGTGTGGTGGTGAATGCCTGTAACACCAGCACTCAAGATAGAGACAAGAATTTCAGGAGTTCAAGGTCATCCTACCTAGTAACAAGGCCAGGGTTACATTAGACCCTGTCCCATTAAATAAAATAATTTTAAAACCAATGTCCAGTCCCTGTCAAGAGTCTTAATAAGTCTAGGAGCTGGAGAGATGGCTCAGCAGTTAAGAGCACAACTGCTCTTGCAGAGGACCCAGGTTCAATTCCCAGCACCCACATGGTGGCTAACAACCATCCGTGACTCCAGTTCCAGGGGATCTGATGCCTTCTTCTGACCTCCGTAGACATCACGTGACATGGGTGCACTTACACACATGAGGCAACACACTCATATACATAAAATAAAAAAATGTTTTAAATTAATTCTTTTTAAGTTTGAAGAATGTTTCAGACTGAAGACTCAAAAGATAGGACAGCTGTGCCAATGGGGATCCTGAAATGGGTCATTAGGACAAATATGCTCCTTCAGTTGAGCTGATTACCCCTGAACATGACCTCATTCTAAGGAAGCAGAGCACTGCTACTTTTTAACCCTTATACTCGGGGACTGAACTTAGGGTCTCCCAACCCTCTGCTTTTCAGTAATAATAACTGTTCACTTCTTGACTACAATGTACTGTACAGTTTTCATAGCTGTTTCTACCTCATAACCCTACAAAATCAATGTAATATATTCCCATTTTACAAATGAGAAAACTGAGGTTGAGAGAGGTTACACAGCTTGCATAAGCTCATCACTGCTCTTGGGTATGATTGTTTCTCTGAGGACCATGCCAGCCACTGGGCATCAAGTGAAAAGTAGAATGGACGTGTTCTTCCCTCATAAAGTGGACAGTCCAAGAGGGACAACAGGTAAGGAAATGGTCCTGACAGTGATGAGGACCAGGAAGGCAAGGTGTAAACATGGGGTGGGAAGGAAGATAGTGGGGGAGCGTTCTTAGGGACCTTAGTAAAACTTCAACTTCTTACTAAGGCAGTCGGCAAGCATTTTGTGACAGGACCTGGATTGTATTTTTCTTCAGTTTTTGGCTTGGGGGGGATTGATATTGTTACCATTTGTTTATTTTGAGGCAAGATCTCATTTTAGCTCAGGTTGGCCTCGAACTCACTGTAAAGCCCAGGATGGTCTCAAACTCATGACAATCCTCGTACCTCAGTCTCCCATGTCAGATTTGTATTTTATAGGAACTCTCTGGGTAGAAGGATGCAAGGTGAAAGAAAAGGAAATGTGGTTTGGAGCTGGGCCGTGGGTTCATTGGCATCAGTGTCCCATCCCCACATCTGTCTGGCCTCACTCTCTAGACACTTGGCTAGCCTCTGGGTATCCCCCGTCCTTCACACTTGCTCCATCTGGATACACAGGGCAGGTGGCTAGCACCTGAATGAGGGTAGCCCTAGCCACCAGGGAACAGCCGTCAATAAATGACAGGCAAGCATCTCTGGGTAAATCCTTAGAGCTGCCAGATGCTTTTCCCACATTCAAGAAACATTAGCCAAACAAACCTCCTCACAGCCCCTCAGGGATACCACTCAGATGAGCAGCTGAGGGACTAAGTGAGATCGGACCCTCATCCAGGTCTTTGTCTCAGCGGGAGACAGAGTGACCTGCGCACAGGCTCCTGAAACTCTAGCTGGGAAAGCTCCCCGCATTCTGTTTGACTATCTCCACAGGGTACCCCACCCTATCTGACAGAACTTATGGCAGTGGTGACTTTGTGTATGCTGTCCTGTAGGGTGGCCACAGGTCATATGAAGTCACTAAGCACAAGTGATTGGAGGACTGAATTTTTTTCCATTTTATTTAATTTTTCATTATTTTTAATTTAATGAACTAGAATGTAAATGGCCCCTTGAGGCTAGTGGCTACCATACTGGGAACAAAATCCTAAGGCACAACCCACTGACACTTTCACCCAGTTCCTAAATGCTCCAGAGAAAGGCAGCAGTGGAGAGAATAGTAAACCAGGAGCACAAAGCCACCTGGCCTTTGTCACATGTCTGTGGCACCACCCCCGCCCACCCCCAGGGTCTGTCTGCAAGGTTCATCTCTTCTGAGAACCACAGTGCTAAGCTATATGTCTCTCTTCCCTCCCTCCTGATATGATAACCACCCCCCAAAGGAGAGTCTCCCTGGCTGACCCATTTCCCACAGCCATTCTGAGAAGCCCTTTCCAACATAGCTGAGGCTGCTGTGCTGGGAGGAGGGCTTTAGGGCCTGCTTTTTGTCATTCTGTGGACAGCCAGGTAATGTACTCAAGCCCCATAAAACAATCTGCCTCCCACTGAGATGTAGAACTGGGCTGAGAGTCTGGTGCAGGAGGAGGAAAGGCCTGCTGTGAGGCCAGCTGAGCACCATTTGGCCAGAACTCCCTGCAAGCGGCAGAAAAAGCCTTGGCCATGAGAAGGGTGGGCCTCAGACTTTCACTTCGCCTGTTTGAACTTCCTTTAGCTCTGAAAAATGAAAAGAGACCAGTTTTATGACAGTCGAGTAGAATTTATTCTCTAGCATCTAACTTTGGGAGATTTGAAGCAGTGAGCCCAGGGTAACCCTCAGCCACGCTATTCCTCCCTCCCCTTCAGACCCACTACCAAGCCTTGGCCCTTTGAGCTCCCAACACAACTGAATCCGTCACCCCTCCCTCCTCCTGCCCAAGCCTGACCCCCACTCTCTGGTGGCCACAGCAATGAGCAGGTCTTGTCTGAGGAGTCCCTGTTCTCATTCCTGCCCCCAATGCTACCTCTCACACACCACCCTGTTCTGGACAGGCTAGGTCATGTTGGGCTGAAATAACAATCAACCGTCCAGCCTGGCATGGTGGTGCACACCTTTAATCCCAGACTAGGGAGGCAGAGGCAGGCAGATCTCTGTGAGATCAAGGCCAGCCTGGTCTACATAGTAAGTTCTAGACCAGCTGGGGCCACAGGGAGACCCTGTCTCAAAAAACAAGCAAAACAATCAATCCCCCAAAGCCAGTGACTTAGAACACCCAGAGCTTATGTCTCATGCTGTGTTCTGTGTCCTCACTCACAGGATTCAGCCATGCTGCCGTCAGCAGTGACAGGGGGAGGCAGGTGCAAGCTCTTGCAGCAGCAGCTCCACATTCCAACCCAGAAGTGAGCTCTGCCATCTCCACATATAACTCACAGAAGTCTCTTGTGACCTGCCCTTGGGGCAGGAAGTGCCGGCCTCTCTGAATGCAGTAAAAAAGTCATCTCTGGGTCATCTGACCCTCCATAAGCAGGGAAACTGAGGGTAGAAGCAGAGGTGACTTAGCCATGGTTACAGAACTGGAAAAAGCAATGTGTTAGCAGCTTCTTGTTCCTGTTCATTTGGGGTCACGGTTTCCAGTTGATGGTCCCTTGGCTCTGATGAAGCAGAGCATGTTGGTGGAACATGGGGTGGAACAAAGTGGCTCACCTTAGGCCAAGAGGTAGAGAGGCAGGAGGAGAGTAGGGACAAGAGACACCCTTCAGGGCTGGTGAGATGGCTCAGCAGGTAAAGGCACTTGTCACCAAGCCTAACAACTTGAGTTCAACCCCCAGGACACACATGGTAGGAAAGAGAACTAACTGACTCCCACAAGTTGTCCTCTGACCACCACACATATACTGTGGCACATGCACCCACACATATACGCATATACATATGCATAAATAAATAAATAAATAAATAAATAAATAAATAAATAAATAAATGTTTAAAAAAATGAAAGCTATATCCTTCAAAGACGTAGCTCCTCCAGCCACTTCTCACCAGCAATGAACCCAACAATGATTAATCCTTCACTTGGCTTAGCTTCCTGCCGATTCAGTCGCCTCTCAACAGCGCCACCTGCTGGTCCAGCAAAGCCATCCCCTGAACATTTATAAAATATGAGATGCCCCACTGGGAAATGAAAAGTGGGCAGGACACCCCAACTCCCAGCCCTGCTCACCCAGCTCACAGCCTAGCTGTGGAGGCAGCTAATGCGATTGGCAGTTACAGCCTGTATGGCAAATATCAGGCAGGTGAGGTACCAAGACACTACACAGACCCTCCTCAGGGTGACTCTCCAAAGGGCTCTGTCACAGTAATGTCATTCCTGCCAACAAGTGCCACGTGACCAAACCATGGACAGGTCCCAAAAGACGCACAGCCTCAAAGGCTTAAAGAGTGACAGCCATGAGCTCTTGATAACCTAGGGAAGAAAGCTCTAGAAACATCCTGATAGATGAAGAAAGTGATGGATGAATCGGGTTGATCGGGAGAAAGCATGAGGGCACAGATAAAAACTCCAGCCGTATAGAGTTTTATTAGCAAAGGAAGCCTTGCATGGCACAGATTCCCTTCCAGGTAGGGAAAATGTCAGCCCACAGGTTGTGAGCTGCGGTCTTTTGGGGGGGCCTTCAGGGGGTGCAGAAGGTGGGAAGATATATTTTTTAAAGATTTGGCGGGGGAGTGGGACTGTTAAAACCTGCCCCCTTTTGAGATCAAAGGGAAAGTCTGCTGTGCTGACCAAACAGTGCAGAAAAGTCTGCTTTTGACTTCGAAGACCAGGGTGCTTATCTCAGGGGCTTGTGGAACCCATGAGGCCCTGTTGGGGAGGGGGCAGGGCTGCTGTGGATCTAAACCCTAACACACCCTGCCATCCAGCCAGGACAGGAAGAAGGTAGATCACCCTCGATTCAGAAATGTGTCATTTTGGGTACTCTGTTATTGTGGGACAGATCCACATGCTTTTCTGAAGTTTAAATGAGTCACTTGGGCCTTGGGGTGTTGGGGGACAGGCATAGTCATCCATCATCTTTCTCTGGTCTCTGGCATTAGATTGACAGAGGACAGTACTCAGTAAAGCACTCATTGAATGAATGAAAACAGAATTGAAGGATAAGATGACATCCAGGCTCCAGAAACAGGAAGAGGATAGTCTTGGAAGAGGGGAAGGAGGAAAGCTAAAAGAAAGGAAGATGGGGAGAGGAAGAAAAGGAAGGGGAGGCAGGAGGAAGAGAGGAAAAAGAAGGAGAGAGATGTAGCAGGAGACCAAACGAACACAGCACATTTCAGGTGTTGGCCTTGGGACTCACGAACTCCAATCTCTTTGATCTTTGTGTCTGTGATAGAATCGACTGTCAACTTAATCGATGTTGTACAAGACTGTCCTTTGAACCAAACAACAGCCATTGTCAGGAGTTGAGCTGAGTGCATTAGCAAAATATCATCACAGCTGGGCTTGTGGACTGCTGACCTTCCCTTACTGAAGGAGAGGTGGAGAGGTCCTGGAACCTTCACCTGGGCATCCAGCCATTCTTCCCAACCTGTTGTGGGCAAATGGGTCCTAACTGCACACAGTTTTGGGAAGGGCTAGAATACATAGGCCAGAGAAGACAACAGGAAGTAGGGGGTCCATTTATGCAGCTATGGGAAGCCATCATCCATGCTGGGTGAAGACTTTCTGGGGCAGCCTTAGCAAGGGAGTACCCACACCTGTAAATCTATAAATAAGCTAAATAAACACTGGTTCCTTGGGGTGAACTTTGGTGGAATCATGCCTCGGATTGTCATTAGGACCAAAGAGAAGGGGGTGGACATTGCTTACATCTCCCCCAGGGAAGGAGTTTTGCCAACACTTGGACAAAAACACAGGGAATTAATGAGTCACACCTCTGGGCATGTCTTGAGGGTGTTTTCAGAGAGGTTTAAAAAGGAAGGAAGTACCACCCTGAATTCAGCACCAGAGTCTGGGGTACCAGACTGCACACAAAAAAGGGAGATAACTCAGTCAGTAAAAGTGACTTGCTATGCAAACATAAGGACCTGAGTTCAAATCCCCAACAGCCACTTAAAGAAAAAAAGACAACATGTGACTGTAATCCCACCTCTAAGGAGACAGAGACAGGAGGATCCCTTGGGCAAGCCCACCAGCAAGTATCCCTGAATCAGTGAGCTCCAGGCTTAGTGAGAGATCCTGTCCCAAAACTAACGTGGTACACAGCTAAGGTAGACATCTGGTTGACCCCTGGTTTCCACATGCACAAACACACATGTGCACCCTCACACAAACACACCACACATTTCTAAAGGGATGAAACAGAGAGCCAACTGAGCACCAGCATTCATCTGTCTCTACTTCCTGGCTGCAGACATGTGACCAGCCATCTCACACTCCTGTTGCCACACCATCCCTCCATGGTGGACCTCACCCTCAAACTGTGAGCCAGAAAGAACCCTTCCTTTCTTCAGCTGCTTTTGTCAGGCACACCTTCCCAGCAATGAGCAAAGTTACTGATACAGTGTCCTAGATCCCAAGCCCAGGAGACATCCCTGACTGGCCTAGCTGGGACCTGATGTCCACCCTTGTCCTTCACATGGTCTATGGCAGGGGGCCCCGCTTCCAATTTCCACCATTCATGCTACTATGTCCACACTGTCCACAAACAGGGGTGCTGAGAATCCAGACTCCAGGGCAGGTCTCCATGAGCAGTTCACACATTCCTCCATTCCTCAGTGTTTCTCTCTCTCTCTCTCTCTCGCTCCCTCTCTCTCTCTCTCTCTCGCTCCCTCTCTCTCTCTCTCTCTCGCTCCCTCTCTCTCTCTCTCTCTCGCTCCCTCTCTCTCTCTCTCTCTCGCTCCCTCTCTCTCTCTCTCTCTCGCTCCCTCTCTCTCTCTCTCTCTCTTCCTCTCTCGGTTATGTATGTTCTATACTGTCATCCTCTGTGGGATTAACCTCCAGCTGCCCACAGGTTGTAGTTCAAGGACACACACATATCAGCATCCTCCTCCTCCTTTCCTCTCTCACTTCACTGTCCTGTCTACCTCACAAAGCATCATTGTCAAGAGTGTGGCTGTAGATCTGGGTTCTGATTCCAACTCCTTTACTACCACATTACTCAAACTCTGTGCCTCAGTCTCTCCTTCTATGAAACGAGGATTTAACAACCACCAAAGAGCTTTCATACCATTCCACGATCTGCTGGCTACTTTTCTCATTGCTGTGACAAATACCTGAAATGAAACGACATTTTAGTTTGGCTCATGGATCCAGAAGAAACAATCAACCAGAGTGAGGAAATGCATGCTGGCAGGAGCTTGAGGCGTGGCACGCTCACATCTTAGAAGATCAGAAAGCAGAGAACGGACTAGAAATGAGGCTGGGCTAGAACTCTCAGGGCTCAACCCCAGTGACCCTGTCTGAAAGCTAGACCCCAGGTCCCAAAAGTTCCACAACCTCCCCAAACAGCGCCACCAACTGGAGACTGTGTTCAAATACATGAGCCCGTGGAGGCATTTCACATTCAAACCATGACAGTCATAAAGAATTTTTAAAGGATTTTAAATTGACTATAGAGGTAGTGTATACCATAACACAAGTGGAAGTCACAGGATGACTTTGTGGACTTAATCCTCTCCTTCTATCTTATACATGGGTTCCAGGGATCAAACCCAGGTCCCCAGACTTGCATCAAAGCATCCAGAGCCAGGATTAGAGCAAAAGGAGTTCTGGCCACGTTCATATATTTGCTCTGCCATCTGTACATAAAACACCAGTCCCCTCTTTTCCCCTCCCCTGGCCTCCAGTCCAGCCCCTTTAGCCAATCAAATTCCTGTTCCCTCAGCATCACTCCAATCTGCCTACATCTTCACATGGCTTACACTGCCCCCTTATAAAGACACTTGTCCTGTCATTTAGGGTGAAGCTGCACGATCCATGAAGATGCATCGTGAGACTCTTTTTTAAAATATTTTATTTATTATTTTTATTTCATGTGTATGTGTGTATTGCCTACATGTAAACAAGTGCACCCA
>NW_008352136.1:542377-543841 GCF_000622305.1 Nannospalax galili
CTAACACAGAGATGTTGGCACAGGCATCTCTAATCTGTATGTATCTGATTATTACTAGTCATAATCGGTTGCACTTGGATCCTTAGTGCCTGTGTATGTCTATAAAGACATCAGGTAGATTTCAATGGTAATGTTTATCACCTCTACTAATTAACTTTTTAAGTGCCGTGAAGGGAATAAACTGGTAAAGAAATAAAGAATACAGGAGATAATTAGGCTAGTCACAAAAAGCTTTACTAAGAAGTTTCATCTCTGGGCTGGAGAGATGGCTCAGAGGTTAAGCGCACTGCCTGCTCTTACAGAGGACCTGGGTTTGAATCCCAGCACCCACATGGCGGCTGACAGCCATCCGTAACTCCAGTTCCAGGGCATCCAATACCCTCTTCTGATCTCTGTGGGCACTGAACGACACAGGTGCACTTACACACATGCAGGCAATATACTCATACATTTAAAATAAATTTTTTTAAAGTTTCATCCACTGAACACTGAAGGATGCAAAGGAGCCAGCTATGTGGAAGGGCTGGAGGACAGAGCATCCTGGGCTAGTGAAACAGCAAGTGCAAAGGTCCTGAGTGGGACAGAGCTACAGAGCCAGGATTAGAGCAAAAGGAGTTCTGCCCACGTTCATATATTTGCTCTGCCATCTGTACATAAAACACCGGTCCCCTCTTTTCCCCTCCCCTGGCCTCCAGTCCAGCCCCTTTAGCCAATCAAATTCCTGTTCCCTCAGCATCACTCCAATCTGCCTACATCTTCATATGGCTTACACTGCCCCCTTATAAAGACACTTGTCCTGTCATTTAGGGTGAAGCTGCACGATCCATGAAGATGCATCGTGAGACTCTTTTTTAAAATATTTTATTTATTATTTTTATTTCATGTGTATGTGTGTATTGCCTACATGTAAACAAGTGCACCCATGTCATGCAATGCCTGTGGAAGACAGAAGAGTCTGTCAGATCCCCTGGAACTGGAGTTATGGACAGTTGTTAGCTGCCATGTGGGTGCTGGGATTCGAACCCAGGTGTTCTGCAACAACAGACAGTGTTCTTAACCACTGAGCCATCTCTCCAGCCCTGTATCATGAGACTCTTAATTATATCTGCAAAGTTCCAGGTCTCAGGTTAGACCCCAGAGTAGAGCATGGGCATATTTGTTGTTCCATTTGGTTTTGGTGTGTGTGTGTGTGTGTGTGTGTGTGTGTGTGTGTGTGTGTGTGTGTGATATGTATGTCCATTTATTGTGCTTGTACTATGTGTGCAAGTGCACTTACATATGTGTGTGTGTGTGGATTCGGAGGCTAGAGATAATTGTTGGGTGTCTTTCTCAAACACTCTTCACCTTCCTTTTTGAGACATCATCTCTCATTCCACCTGGAGCTTATCAGTTTCTCTAAGCTCTGGCCATGGAGCTCTAGCGATCCACTTTCTGCCTCCCCAGCACATGAATTATAGGTGAGTA
>NW_008352136.1:544097-558905 GCF_000622305.1 Nannospalax galili
TCTCCACATATGGCATGGCAGGCGCACTCTCTCACACACACACACACACACACACACACACACACCATACATACATATACCCACTAGTAGGAAATAATTTTTTTTAATGACTGGGCTGGGAAGATGGCTCAGTGGTTGAAGCACTTGCTGCACAAGCATGAGGACCAGAGTTCAGACCCTCAGAACCCACATACAGGCCATGCGGGCATGGCAGCCCTCCTGTAGTTCCAGTGCTCAGAAGGCAAAAACTAGGAATCCCTGTAGCAAGGTGGCTAACCAGACTAGCTATACAGGCGAGCTATGGTTTCAGTCGAGGAGCTCAGCCTCAGTGAAGAGGGTGGATATTGACCAAGGAAGGTCCAACATCAACCTCAGGCCTCCATACACACACGCACCCACACATATGCAAACACCCAACACAGGTGTATACACTACACACACATATACATATGAGAAGGAAAAAAAGGGACTGAGGAGTTGGCTCCGATGGTAAAGTGCCTGCCTTGCAAGCCTGAGGACCTGAGTTTGATCCCAAGCATCCACATAAAAAATTCCAGGCATAGTAGTGGTGCAATTTTGTAATCCAGAGCTGGGGAGGCAGAGACAGATGGATCCTTGGAGCTCCCTGGCCAGTCAGCCTAGGCTGCTTGGTGAGCTCCAGGTCAATGAGAGACTCTGTCTTAAAGGTGGTAGACAGTATTCCTGAAAATGACAGCCAAGGTTGTCCTCTGGCACACACAGGTACACACACACACACACACACACACACACACACACACACACACACATGTATACACACGCACCCAATTTTTTTAAGTTTAAACTTCATATTTTGCCCCTAAGACATGGATGTTGACACTACTTTATATTATTAGGGAAATGACAGGTTTATTTACAGTGTATTTCCCAGAACTCAGAAACGTTGCACAGGCCTGAGACCAAAGCATAATTTATAACAACACTTCAAACTTAGCAGCACATAAAACTCTCCCCACCTTATAAAAACATACCAAGAATTGCTCAGTCTTTCCATAAATGACTTAAGGCCATCCTGAGTTCACATATCACTGGAGGAGAATTCCCATTATGGAGAAGAGTTGTTTCTACCCAGAGTGATTTTTCACAGCGGCCAAGGGAATGATTAAAATGAAAATCAGAGAAACCCCAACACAGTTTATGGAAAAGAAGCCCCCCCCCAGATCCATCCACAGCACTTTGCTTTAACCACAGAAGTAGTCACCTCTTACTGACTGTCAAGGTATGTGATGGAACCAAGGGTGATACTAGAAAAGTCTAGGGGAAGGAACTGTATCTAAGTTACTCACTGTTGTATCCCAGGCATGTAGTAACTTTTCAATGAATAAGAGTTGTAGGGAGGAAGAAGAGAAGAAAGGAAGCAGGGAGGGCTGAAGTGTATATAGGATATAAACATATCAGTTACCTACTGTCACAATATTGCTGTGTAACAAATACCCCAACCTCAGTGATTGAAAACTGGTCTTTTTAATACTGCCCATGGGTCTTCCCAGCATGCATCTTTCATATTCTCCCAGCAGGCTGCTATGGGAAATTTTCTAGTTACCCTGTTCATGTTCTCATGGGAACTGCAGGGTACCAAAGAGCAAGGGGAAATACACAAGTGTTTTTCCAGCCTCTGGCATTGTGCCTGTAAATTTCACTGGACCAAACAAGTCACATAGTCATGCCCAGAGCCAGGAAGTGACCTAGGGTAGAAGAGCAAGGGGCATCCATCAGCAGGAGAGGACATGTATGTAGCCAGCCCACAACAAAGCAAAAGTCCCCTGACCTTGGTCTCATATAAGAAATTGACAGCACTAACTCTTGCTTTTCAATGAGAGCCACCTTGTTTAAATCAGCAGACACCAATCTTGTTTTTATTCATTCTTTAAGAATTCTATATATGTATACAATGTATTTTGATCATATCCACCCTTCGCTCCCCCTCCAACTTCTCCAAGCACCCCCTCATCTCCCTCCCAACCTCATATCGTCTTTTCTTAACTGACTGAATACAATCAGTGCTGTCCTTATGTGATAGATATAGAGCCATTCACTGGAGCATGGGTAATCTACCAGGGGGCACATCAGCCTTCAACTGCCAAAGCTCCTCAGCTAGGAGTGGGGTTTTGTGAGCCCCTCCCCCATCTGTGTGGGAATTTTGATTTCCCTAATCACTAAGGATATTGAACACTTTTTTTTCCGTCTTTTTGAGACAGGGTCTCCCTGTAGCCCCAGCTGTCCTGGAACTCACTATGTAGACCAGGCTAGCTTGAACTCACAGAGATCTGCCTGCCTCTGCCTCCCGAGCGATGGGATTAAAGGCGTGCGCCACTACGCCCTCTTACCCATTTTTATTTCTTCTTTTGAGAATTCTTTGTTCAGATCCATGGCCCATCTTTTAATTGGGTTGTTTGTTTTCTTGATTTTTTTTTTTTTAGTTCTTTGTATGTTTTGGACATTAATCCTCTGTCAGATGTGTAGCTGGTAAAGATTTTCTCCTACTCTGTGGGTTTCTTCTTTATTTCCTTGGTTGTTTATTTTGCTGTACAAAAGCTTTTTAGTTTAATGAGGTCCCACTTGTCAACTGTTGACCATAATTCCTGAGCAACTAATGTCTGATTTAGAAAGTCCTTTCTTATATTTATATCTTGTAGGGTACTGCCTATGTTTTCTTCTAACAGTTTCAGAGTTTCAGATTTCACATTGAGGTCTTTGAGTCATTTGCAGTTGACTTTTGTGCAGGGTGATAACTAAGGGTCTAGTTTCATTCTTCTACAGGTGGAGATCTAGTTTTGCCAACACATTTGCTAAAGATGCTGTCTTTCCTCCAATGTGTATTCTTGGCACCTTTGTCAAATATCAGGTAACTGAAATTGCATGCACTCAGGTTTGGGTCTTCATTTATGTTTCATTGACCTATGTGTATTTTTTTTGAAATTTTGACTGGCTTGATCTTATGCATGTCTTGCACATACAGCCACGACTGCTGTGAGTTCATGAGTGCAATGTCCCTGTCATGTCCAGAGGACACTATTTCCCAGGAGTCCTCCCCAATCTCTGGCTCTTACAGTCTTTCTGTCCCCTCTTCCACAATGTGCCCTAAGCCATGTGGAGAACGGTATGATATAAATGTCCTGTAGCAGGCTGAGCACTCCACAACGAGTCATTCTCTGCATTCTGGCCAGCTGTGAATCCCTGTATTAATCACTGTCCACTGCAAGGTCTCTATCCAGGAGGGACAGTGAGTCTGTCCACACAGCTCCAAAACGCAATACCTGCTGGTAGTTTCTCCCCTCTCCCCTGCTGTGGTTCACGGTGCCTGCTACCTGACAGCCAGGATCCCAGCTTTGCCATGACATCACACCTTTGCTTAGTTTGTCTGATACCATCATCCCTTCCATCCAACTTTCTCTTGCTTCCTATATCTACAACAGAATAGAATATAAGTTTTTTTTCTTCTGCTCCGCCTAAAACAAGGACCAAAGCCTTGTGAGCCTTCATAGCCCTGTGTGCCTGCCAATTATCTCAGAGAAGCTGAAAGGAAAGCTGTAGTGGACACTGGAACCTCGGTCTTTCAAAGAGGTTCTTTCAAACTACCTTCCCAATTCTTTTCTTATTTGTTTTTAACTGTTGTTAGTGCCATGTGGGTACTGGAAACTGAACCTGGATCCTCTGTAAGAGCAGCCAGTACTCCTAACCGCTGAGCCAGCTCTCCAGCCCCCAGCCCTCCTCTGTGCTATGGGCACTACTGGTGCTATCCACCACAAATTTCATAGGAATGGGCATGGTCTAATAGAGGCTCCTGTATCCAGGCTAGGCTGGGTCAGGGGTAGTCATGTGACTTGGGCAAAGCCAATCAGAATCCTTCATTGGTACTCTACTGTTGTCTCAGTGAAGACCTCATGCTGCTTCTGGAGTTACAATGCTGAAATCTGGGTCTGCCACTCAAAAGCAGCCTGCTTTCCCTACCAGGTGGCTCTAGTTCCAGGGTTCTGATGACATCACCCCTTGTGTTCCTCTGGCCATGCTTACCAAAAAGCTTCTGCTAATCGTCATTTCTGGGTCACCTCATTGTCTCCTACTTCACTCTCAACTGTTCCAACAGTTGAGTTGCCAGTTTGCTTCATTAAGTGTCCTCTGCTTGAAGCCCCTGGGCCAGGCCCTCATCAGTGCACTCCCCTCCCACGACCACCTACTCTCTAACCACCATGAGCCTCTCAAGCATACATTAAACCAAGGTGCTCTTACTTTTAAAATGCCAGTGGATTCCATCACCCTTAGAATAAATCCAAACCCCTCACTGCAGTCCACAGGGTTGCTTGAGACCTGTCTCCTGCTCTTTCTCCACCTCCTCTCATGACTTTCAACCTCAATGACTGCTCCCAACCTCCAGCCCTCAATCAGTCCCCAGCATGTCAGTCTCTTTCCTCCTCTGGGCCTTCGCATGTGCTCCATCTGCCTGCCAAGATCTCCCTGTCTCAGGCTGGCTTTCTCACTCCTTTCTCTGACCCTTCTTCATGGAACCTTCTACTCCCCAAAGCAATCATTCACCAGAAAGCTCGGTGTTGCTTTTGATTCTGTCTCCATGCCCTGGATGCTTCCCTCTTAGGACACCATCTCCATTCACTTATTGAATGCCTTGCTAGTTTACAAACACCACAGCATAGGTCTGGGTTGTCATGTCAGATGTCCTAGTCAGAGCTCTCCAAAGAAACATAATCAACAGGTGTGGTGTGTGTGTGTGTGTGTGTGTGTGTGTGTGTGTGTGTGTGTGCTCATCGTGGCTGCATATTGTGCAGAGGTCAGAGAGCAGCTCTAGGTGGCTTCCTCCATTGCTCTTCACTTTAATTTTTGAGACAGGGTCTCCCACTATCTGTTGCTGTAATAAACACCAAAAGCAACTTATGGAAGAAAGAATGTATTTTGGCTGACGGTTCCAAAAGGATACGAGTCCATCGTTACTGGGAGGTTTGGCAGCAGGAGCAAGGAGCTGAGAGATCACGTCTTCAATTGCAAAAACAAAAAGGAGCAAATTGGAAGTGGGGCAAGGTTATGAACTTTCAAAGCCCCAGTGCCATAGCTCCTCCAGCAAGGCTCCACCTCCTAAAGATTCCAGAACCTCCTCAAACAATGCCACCAAATACTCCAGCCTATCAGGAACATTTCTCATTCAAACCACCATAGTGTGTATGTGTGTATATGTTTGTGTATGTATGTGCATATGCATGTATATGTGTGTATTTGTACAAGTATGTGTGTGCTGCCTGTATGTGTATATACACACATAGGTGTGTGCATGTGTGTATGTTATACGTATGTGTATATATGGGTATGTGTGTAGATATATATATGTGTGTGCATGTAGAAGAGGGAGTGTTGGGAATATGGCTCACTTAGTACAGTGCTTGCCTAGCATGCATGAAGCCCTATGTTCAATCTCCAGCACTGCATTAACTAGGTATGGTGGTACACACCTATAATCCCAGCATTTGGGAGGTGCAGGCAAGAGGATCAGAAGTTCAAGGTCATTCTCGGCTACATAACAAGGCTATCTAGGTACCTGTATCCCATTCAAATTGACATCCATCCCAGAACCTACAGATACCAAACACCTGTCAGATGAATCAACCAATGAGTTTGTCTAGTCTGGAGTCATCACTGAGGTCCTATTACCCTGAGGCTTCTTGAGCTGGGTTCTCTAGAAACAGGCCTTAAGTAAAAATTGGTGTCTTATTAGGGTATGTTCTCAAGCTAGTAGGAAAAGTCTCACAAAGATCAACCTTGGCTCAATACACCAGAGGAGCTCTGGGGACAGAGTAGGCTTCATCTTAGTTGAGCAGGTCAGAGATGAAGTGGCTAGAGAATTCATCTCCACACATCTCCTGATCATCAGTAATAGCTCCCACAGTGGGCAGGGAAGACAAGCCTAACCAGCACAAAGGGTTCCAGCTCACTGTGCACCTCTATAGATGCAGGTACTGACTGTGTGCACACAGTGGAAGATTAAAAGGGTACAGGAGGGGCTGGAGAGATGGCTCAGCAGTTAAGAGCACTGACTGCTGTTGCAGAGGACCCGGGTTCGATTCCCAGCACCCACATGGCGGCTACGAACCATCCTTAATTCCAGTTCCAGGGGAATCCGAAGCCCTCTTCTGACCTCTGTGGCATTGCACAACACGGGTGCACTCACATACATGCAGGCAATATACTCATACACATAAAATAAAAATAGTAGGTAGAATGTTTAAAAAATAAAAATTAAAAAAAAAAACAGTGCAGGAGGGGCTGGAGAAATGGCTCAATGGTTCAGAGTACTTGCTGCTCTTCCAGAGGACCTGAGTTTAGTTAATGATTAAAAAATAAAAATTAAAAAAAAAAAAAAAAACAGTGCAGGAGGGGCTGGAGAAATGGCTCAATGGTTCAGAGTACTTGCTGCTCTTCCAGAGGACCTGAGTTTAGTTCCCAGAACCCACATAAGGTAATTTATAACCACCTATAACTCCAACTCCAAGGGATCAGACTCCCTCTTCTGGACTCCACAAGCACATACCTGCCACACACACACACACACATACACACACACACACACACATATATAAATAAAAATTAGCTTTTATTTTTTGGGCATGGTGGTGTAGCCTTTAATTCCAGCACAGGCAGGCAGACCTCAATGAGTATGAAGCTAGCCTAACTTACATAGTGAGTTCTATCTAGGCCAGCAAGGGCTACATAATGAAACCCTCTCTCTCAAAAAAAAAAAAGAAAGAAAGAAAGAAAGAAAGAAAGAAAGAAAGAAAGGAAGGAAGGAAGGAAGGAAGGAAGAAAGAAGGACCTTAAAAAAAAGATGGTGCATGAGAATGAATGGGGCCCTGTTTCCTTAGGGCACTGGACCTGTTCAGAAGTGTTTTAAACTATATTGAGACTAGGTACCATATGGCACCCAAGATGCTTCACCCATCACTGGCCCAGTGCCACACAACAAAAAATTCTCCCACCGAAATGCCAAAAGCACCCCCAAAGATGAATGTTTATCCACTTCCAAACCCTCCTTATGAGGAAACTGAAGCCCAGAGATGGAAAATGACTTGCCTAAGGCAATCCCACCAGAAGGCAGCAAAGCTGAGGCTAGCACTCTGTCACAGCAGTCCTTTGTAAGTCTGGCCAAAGCCGATCTTTTCTCTTCTCTGGGCGAGGTAGAATAAATTAAATTTTAAGACATGAGAGGCGAGTGCCTAAAACAGATACACAAGGATAAGGGATACGGAGTTTCCACCAGACAGATTCATGTGTGGCTCAGTTTAGACAATAAAATGAGCTAACTTAATTTCATGCCATATGCAACCCCTGCCAGCTGTCGGCTCTGTAATCACAGAGGCTTTCATGATAACAAGAACTTCAGAAAGCACAGGCACACCGCAATCCACTGACCCCGGGGGTTTAGTTCCTGGGAACCAGAAAAGGGCAGAACATTTATAGCGGACAGCCAAAGGCTGCTATGAGCCCAAACACCCTCCACCCCCCTCTCAAAAAAATAATGGCTGACATTGATCTGTCATTGTGGGCCCCTGTCCTCCATGCACCATGCACGTGTCCTTCCCCAGCCCTCAGCTTGTCTTCAATGGTCAACATTAGCTCTGATTAGCCCCAAGCAAGAGTTTAGAAAGAGGCAAACGATGTCTCGGGCTCCCTAAGCTGGGGTCTCTACACCTGGTCCCAAAAGAGGAGGTTAGCTACTGGCTGAGCAGAGGTTCTCCCCCAACCTGAAGACCCCATGCTCCCATTGCATGTGCTAATAATTACAATAGCAAGCATTCATAAAACACCTAGATTGGGGGCTGGAAAGATGGCTCAGCAGTTAAGAGCACTGGCTGCTCTTGCAGGGAAGCCAGGTTCGATTCCCAGCACCTACATGGTGGCCAACAACCATTTATAATTCCAGTAGGGTGTCAATGTATATGTGCTGAGTCAGTGAAGTCCTGAACAAATGTCTCCTTCAGAGTGTGGAACTAGCTTAAAGGTTCACTCCTCTGTGTTCTGCCACAACTCAGACACCATGCTACTCTGCTCCCTTACACCATGTTAAGGAATGCCAGCCAACATGATTACACACGCCCTGGCCCAGCCAGGCATGCAGCCTCTGTCCATCCTTGTACCCTACTGTGTTTGCCGAAGTTGGGAGTGCAGCAGTGTCCCCACACCATAAGACTGTCTGGAAATGTGATATGGACACTCCTCCATCTAGAAGTCTCCTACCTCTTGCATCTGGAAGGACCTAGCAACTGCCTCGACCAACAGAATGCAGCGGAAGTGATGCTGAGTGACTTCCAAGAGTGGTCACGAATAGTGCTCTCATCTCCTCTCCTTTCCTCTCTGTCTCTCTCCTCTCCCCTGCCTCTCCAATCTCCTCTCTCCCATCTCCTCCCATCGCTGTCTCTTTCTCACCTGTTTTTCTATCTCTTCTCTTCTTCTTCCTCCTCTTCCTTTCTCATCCTCCCTCCTCTCCTCTTCTCCTCTCTCTCTCTGTCTCTCTCTCTCTCTCTCTCTCTCTCTCTCTCTCTCTCTCTCTCTTCTTTCCGCCCCCCTCCCCCGAGGAATGATGGAGGCAGAGACTCCAGGAGCTCAACTCCCTGCTCTAGTCTCTAGCTATCTGAGTCTTTCAAGCTTGGGTACTAGACATGAAAGGAACCCTCAGAAGACCCCAGCTTCCAGCCTTTGAGGACCAGCAGAGCCAAAGCACTCCAGTCCTGCAGAGCCCTACCCAAGTCACTCCTTTCTTACTGCTTTAAGCCTCTGAGTTTTGAGTGTCACTGCCATCTCATTTGAGCATGACATGCATGACTTTTCCCTACCACAGTGGAGAGCAGCCAAAAGAGGTTTCACTGTACATGGCGGGAGGAGGGGTGGGGGGTGCTTGCTATGAATTTCCAGGGCTGCCATAAAGAAATAGGGCTTGGAACAGAAATGCCCACCTCACAGTGAGGTGGCCACCAGTCTGAAGTCGAGGTGTGGGAAGGCTAGCTCCCGTTCCAGGTCATTCCCCTCACATCCAGTGAACTTGGCCATTCATTTACTATGCTTGAAAGATGTTACATTATCTTCCCTCTCCTCTGTAAATATCCCTTTCGTTCCAAGTTCCCCCTGTTTATAAGGACAGTGTCATACTGCACCAAGGTCCACGTGAATACCCTCATCTAAACCCCAACATCTGAAAAACCGCTATTTCCTTTTAAATATTTCATTTATTATTTTTATTTTATGTGTATGAGTGTATTGACTGTATGTAGGTAAGTGTATCAGTGTCTTGCAATGCCTGCAGAGGTCAGAAGATGATGTCAGATCCTCTGGAACTGGAGTTACAGAACATTGCTAGCAACCATGTAGGTGCTGGGAACCAAACCCAGGTCCTCTGCAAGAGTAGCCAGTGCTCTTAACCACTGAGTTATCTCTCCAGGTCTGCCTATTTCCTTTTAAAATTATTTGTTTGTGTATGTATATGTATGCTTGTGTATATGTATGGATGTGCGCACGTGTATATGGAAGCTAGAAGTCGACATTGGGTGTCTACCCTGATTACCTACCCCCCCTTTTTAAGACAGGGTCTCTCACTAAAACTAAAACTCACTTATTTACCTAGAATGACTGGCCAACAAGTCCCAGGGATCCTCCAGTGCTGGGCTTATGGGCATGCACCAATACGCCTGTTTTTTTTTACATGGGTGTTATGGTTCCGAGCTCAGAGCCTTATGCTTAACACAGCAAGCACTTTATCAACTGAGACTTCTCCCCAGCCTTGCAAAGACTATTTGTAAATAAGGCCTCATTCGCAGGTCCTGGGAGTGGGGACCTTAACTTAATCTTTTGGTCATGAATAATGCAACCCATGACCCCCACATGCAGATGGAGCATCTCTAGAGCCCGTTTCTTCAGTCCAAATCCCTCTGTAGATTCCTGGGTCAGCCTCAGCCAACCCACTTCACCTCTGTGGTCTGCTTATAACTCTCCCAATAAAGGAAGTTTCTAGAATATCTGAGCTCAGTGCAAGTGTGACACCTACCTAGAGAAGGTCTTAACAGGCTCATTTTCCTGGCACTGTCCCAGAGCAGCTGGGAAGGCTCAGGAAGGAAGGCACTGGTCAGTATTGGCTTTAAAGAATCTTCTCCTCCCTCCTGCCCATCCTGAGTCCATGCATCATTTCACTGAAGGCCAGGCAATGAATTGTTCTTAAAATGAATGGAAATAACTTACTCAGAGAAGCTGTAGAGAACCTTAAGAAGTAAGGAATAAAAATGTTGAAAGAAGCTAGTCACAAAAGACCACAAATTGTATTAACTCCTTGTGTTTATTGCTGTTCGTTTGTTTGTTTGGTTGGTTGGTTGGTTTTGGAGACAGGGTCTCACTATGTAGCCTTGGCTAGCCTGGAACTAGCTATGTAGACCAGGCTGGCCTTGAACTCACAGAAATCTGCTTGCCTCTGCATCCTGAGTGCTGGGATTAAAGGCATGCACCACTACACCTGGCCAATGATCCATTTATAGGAAATATCCAAAATATTAAAATCTCAGAAAGTAGTTTGTCAGGACTTGGATGAGAAGGCATGGGTCTTGACTGCTAGAGGGTTTCTTTGGGGAGCAATGAAATGTTCTAAAATTGATTGTGGAGAGACTTCACAATTCTGTGAATATACTAAATTTAGGTGACTCGCACACTTTAAATGGCTAAATCATGTGGCATTTGAGCTTTATCTCATTAAGGCTGTTATTCTAGCCTGGTACTATGACACATACCTGTAACCCCAGCACTTTGGAGGCTGAAGCAGGAGGATTGTGAGTTCAAGGCCAGCCTGGACTGCATAATAAGACCCGTCTCAAAATAGATAAAAGTTTATTATATTTATTATCTTTATGTGTATGGTATGCATATGTGTATTCGTGGGGAGGGAATATGTGTTCTAGTATCTGGACTCAGGACTCACATTCACATGGCAAGTACCTTACCCACTGAGCCATCTCCCCAGCCCAAAACTGTTGTTTTAAGAAGAAAACATTACCTAGACTCTAAATAAATTTATTTCTATGGTTCCCCTAAGAACTCCAAAGTTCCCCGTAAAAACTCCCAATATTTTTTAGAAGACCATTTCTTCAGCACCTGAACCAGACCCTTTGATGTCTGGCCAAAGCCCTCCTGGGAATTTTCATCTCTTTAGAAGAGAGGAATGAGTATTGAAAGCTCGGCTTTCTTGGCCAGCCAGACACCGTAATAATTTCCCCACAGCTCCATGTTACTATGACAACAGAGAGCTTTCACCCATCGAGAGCTTTTGGGATGATAGATGCATCAAAGGAGCAGTGGTCTCGACCCTGGAGGTCCACAGCCCCTCTGCCCAGTAGCCCCTGTGCTCTGGTTGCCTCAAGGTGAAGCAGAAGGGTGGAGAAGATGAGTTATGGCTAGTGGCTCTTCTGAAGCCCCACTACATCCTGGCCCTAGGACCAAACTGATTGACTGTCCCCGAGCAGGAGGAAGACAAAGTGTTAGTCATAACTTTGAGAAATCTAATGTGTGGCACACCGAACACCTAAGCCAGTCTCCATGTCAACAGGACTATATTTTTAGGGAGGAGTAGGAGGTTTTTCTGGCCAATTAGAGTTCTTTGGCTGGGAAAGACTTGTGCACAGCTAGGGGAGGCAGCAGCAAGTGCGAGACCACTGCTCAACCAGAAAATCCCACACTTGCAGAAGCCCCCTGCCCAGAGGTCAAGGAGACTCAATGACAAGAAGTCCATATTGTGGTCAGCTAAGCACATGATGCTGGGCCTGAGAAGGGCAGTGAAGGAACAGTGGGGTGGGGTCAGAGCCTTGATGGCCCCAACAGCCCTCTTCTCTTGATGAGCCTCTTGGAGTCCCTTCCACATCATATCAAGAGCAAAGGTGACAACATGGTTTCCAAAGCTGGATCATAAAAGACATTGCCCTCTTGGATCATTCAAGCTGGGAGGAGCTCACTACCATGCTTCAGGAACACTCAAGGAATCTCAGGGAGGGACCCTGTAGAGTAGAGCTGAAGGCTGGTGTGTGAGACCTTGAAAATGGGTCCTCCAGCCCCAGACAAGCCATCAGACTCTACAGTCCACACAGCATCTTGACTAATCTTAAGAGACACCGTGAGTTCAACAATGTGCGTGTGTGTGTGATGTGTGTATGTGTGGGGGGGGGTGTTATGCAGAGGTCAGAAGACAACTTTGTGGAGTCAGTTTTCTCCTTCCACCTTTACATGGGTTCCAGGGATCAAACTCAGGTGGACAGGCTTGCATGGCAAGCACCTTTAACCACTGAGCCATCTTGCCTGCCCCTAATTCTTGACTCAAACCTCGATCCCAACTTGCTGTTAATAAACGAGTCAGTTACTGAACAAGAAAAAAAGCACTCTCTAATTGTTTGAAAGGAAGAAGTCTCATCCCCCATGTGACTTGCTCTGAAAACAGAACAAAATGTATGTGTATGTGTGAGCTCTAAAATCTTGGAGAAAATGAACTTGACACCATTTGACATGAGCAACATTCTGAAGCCAAGGCATGAGCCTTCACCCCAGAGATGCTCACACTGTGTCCCCCAAAACCCTATTTCTTTGGGAGATCTCAGAAACTGTGTCTGGCCCTATAAGGGGAATTAGCAGTCAGACACAAAGGTTGTGGGGGTCGGGGGTTGGGGGGTTGTCCTCTAGGACAGCTTTTAGGAGGAGGAAGAAAAACCCAGGCAGGCTGGGGGATGAGAAGAAGCAGGAGTGAGGACAGCAGCAGATTATTTTCTTTCTTTCATGAAGTCCAGGGGGCTGGAGAGATGACTCAGCAGTTAGGAGCACTGGCTGCCTATTGCAGAGGACCCGGGTTCAAATTCTAGTACCCACATGGTGGCTAAAATCTAACAATAACTCCAGTTCCAGAGGATCCAACACCGTCTTCTGGCCTCCATGAGCACTGCACACACATGATGCACTTAGATGCATAAAGGCAAAGCACACATACATATAAAATAAAAACAAATAAATCAAAAAAATTAAATTTAAATGAAGTCCAGACACTCAAGTGCAAACTGAAGGTAATCAGCCTCAGGTTGAATTTTGTTTTCCCTGAACCACGGCATCTGCCTCTGCTAGCAAGAAACATTAGACTGCTGTTTCATAAAGACACCAAAGGTTTTTGTTTTGTTTTGTTTTGCATAATGGGCATATTTCCCATGCAGCTATTTTCTAGGTTCTTTGTCATGTGTCAAGGTAAGCTTTTAAAAAACTCCTTCGAGAGCCATGGGGAGGCTATTTCCACCTAATACAGAATGCTTAAGATGGAGAAAGCCAGCTTTTCAATACTGCTTCAGGGACCATAGTTTATGTATTCAACACAGCTGAGTGCAGTCAAAGTGCAGAAAGAAACTGTGCATTATCTGACAAGAGGATTGGAGGAGGAAAGCCATGCCAGGCGAGTTACTGCCCCCTAGTGTCCAGGCCCCTAGTGTCCAGGCAGCCCAGAGGCCCGCTGCGGAGCTGCTCCAGGCCACTGTCCCTACCATTTTAAGTCTTTCTCAGATTACAACTTGGTAGCCCCCTGTAGCCAGCAGGCAGATGTGCCCACTGTTTAAAATTCCGGAGATTCTCTTAACAATCTAAGTCTGACAGGTCTTTTTAAAAACTGGAAACATTCTGTAACTGTCAGACAGCACTCAGCATAAAAGCTATGGGTTAGACCTGAGCAGCTGTGGCTCAAGACTAATGTTCTCTCGTTCCTCCACAGTCCCCACTTCTCCCTTAGGGTCCTAGGCAGGTTTCAGTCTTTAGTAGTTCCCTCTGGATTTGCTATAGGTGGGCTAAACTCATCAGACATTATTTATGTTGGCCTCCCAAGGAGTAGAGAGAGGGAGAGGCCATTAAGTGTGGTGATTTTATATCTGAGTAAGCACCTCTGTCTCATGACAACTCCAGAGGGAGAGTGACTTGCCCAGGGTGGTGGCTCCTTGCCTTTGAAGGACATCTATCTGGTTCAGACTCCTCAGCCTCTACTATAATAACTGCTGAGACCACACACACACACACACACACACACACACACACACGCACGCACGCACACGCACACACAAACATATACCCATATGCTGGTTACCTCCTCTGGGAAAGGTTTTTTTTTATTTTTTTTTCAAAAGTGTTCTTACATGTATTTACTGAGATAATATTTTCTTTTTTTACTGTTTATCTAGAGTTACATCAATTGATACTTTCCAAATTTAAAGCTATTCTTAACTCACGGGCTAACTCTTACTTTATCCTGTGTATATACTTTTTGGAATTGTTGAGTTTTATTTATTTTTATTTATTTATTTTTATACCCACTTCCCAGATAGCACCCTCCCATAGCCTCCCTCCCCCCATTAGAGCCCTTATACTCTGATATCCCTACTACTGTCTGCTGTGTTGTCAGTACCCCCAGCCGTTCCCCACTACTTGTCCATCTGGTGAATCTACTCAGCCTATCTAGAGGTCTTTGTTTTAGGAGGGTCAGCTGTTCCTCATCTAGTGGTAATCAGTTGTCAATATTCCTTTGGATAAGATTGGGGTCTGCTGTTCATTTTCCCAGATCTGTGCTGGGTCACTATCTGGGAATCCCTTTGGCCGCCCGGCCAACAACTCAAAAGAAAGTATCGCCTGTCTGGCATTGTTGCTTGTTATGTTGCCTTTAGGTATACATATGGTCTCTTATGAAATTATATTGGCCCCTTTAATCTTTGGTTATACTTTCCTTTTTGG
>NW_008352136.1:559953-560544 GCF_000622305.1 Nannospalax galili
GACACTTAGGTTGCTTCCATGTCTTAGCTATTGTGAAAAGAGCAGCAACAAACATGGATGTACAAGTGTCTCTGCAATAGGGTGAGTTCTTGAGCATATACCAAGGAGTGGTATTACTGGGTCAAATGGTAGGTTCATTTGTAGTTTTTTAAAAGTTCTCCACACTGCTTTTCATAGTAGTTGACCCAGTTTGCAGCCCCACCAGCAGTGGATGAGTGTTCCCCTTTCCCCACATCCTCTTCAACATTTGGTATCATTTGTTTTCTTGATCTTAGCCAGTCTGACTTGGGTAAGATGAAATCTTCAAGTGGGTTTAATTTGCATTTCCCTAATTACTAATGATATTGAATACCTTTAGCTTGGCCGTTAAAGGCTCAGGCTAACAAGTAAAAAATAAGAGCTTGGATCCCAGCATTTCTTTTTTTTAACTTTATAAAAAATTTATTGAGAAGTTCATACATGCCTTATATAGGTGTTTTGATCAAATCCACACCCACTCCTCCCTTCCAACTCCTCCCATACCTCCCCATCACTTTTTCCTGCCAAATTCCTGTACTCTATCTTTTTTTTTAATGGGCCTTTTTGTTACTC
>NW_008352136.1:560939-563588 GCF_000622305.1 Nannospalax galili
GAGCTTAAAATCTGGTATAGTAATCCCCCCAGCATTGCTCTTAGTTCTCAGGGTTGTTTTGGCTATCCGGGGTCTCTTGTGCTTCCATATGAATCTTAGGATAGATTTTTCCAATTCTGTGAAAAATGTCATGTGTATTTCGATTGGCATTGCATTGAATCTATAAATGACTATAGGTAGGATGGTCATTTTCACAATATTAATTCTTCCAATCCATAAGCATGGGAGGTCCTTCCATCTTCTGATGTCTTCCTCAATCTCTTTCTTTAATGATTTAAAATTTTCATTGTAGAGCACTTTAATGTCTTTGGTCAGGTTTATTCCAACATGTTTTTTTGCAGCTATTGTGAAGGGGAGTGATTCCATGTGCTCTTTCTCTGATTGCTTGTTATTGGTATATAGGAAGGCTACAGACTTTTGTAGGTTAATATTATATCCTGCCATTTTACTAAACTTGTTAATAATTTCTAGGAGTTTTCTGGTGGAATTTTTGGTGTCTCTTATGTATAATATCATATCATCTGCAAAAAGGGATAATTTGATCTCTTCTTTTCCAATTATTACTACTTCTCTTGTCTTATTGCTTTTACAAGAGTTTCAAGCACTGTGTTCAAGAGAAGTGGGGAGAGTGGACAGCTTTGTCTGGTTCCTAATTTCAATGGGAATGCTTCCAGTTTTTCTCCATTTAGAATGATGTTGGCTGTGGGTTTGTTATATATGGCTATAATTATGTTGAGGTATGTTCCCTCCAGTCCAATTCCCTCTAGGACTTTGAACATAAATGCATGTTGAATTTTGTCAAAGGCCTTCTCTGCATCTATTGAGATGACCATGAGGTTCTTGTCTTTGAGCCCATTTATATGATTTATGACGTTTATTGACTTACGTATATTAAAGCATCCCTGCATCTCTGGGATAAAGCCGACTTGATCATGGTGGATGATTTTTTTTTTTTTTTTGGTCTTTTTGAGACAGGGCCTCCCTGTAGCCCCAGCTGGCCTGGAACTCACTATGTAGACCAGGCTGGCCTTGAACTCACAGAGATCTGCCTGCCTCTGCCTCCCTAGTGCTGGGATTAAAGGTGTGCACCACCACGCCCAGCATGGATGATCTTTTTGATATGTGTCTGTATGCAGTTTGCAAATGTCTTGTTGAGAATTTTTGCATCTATGTTCATTAAGGATATGGGTCTATAGTTTTCTTTTGGGTTGTATCTTTACCTGGCTTTTGTATTTACTTTTATATTTTAATTTCTCTTTTGACCCATTCATCATTCAGGAATGTATTGTTTAATCTCCATGGGTTCATGTAGGGTTTCTTCCGTTGTTGATTTTAAGCTTTATTGCATTGTAGTCTGATAGAATGCATGGAATTATTTCAATGTTTCTGTATTTGTTGAGGCTTGTTTTGTGCCCCAATATATGTTCAATTTTGGAGAAGATTCCATGGGGCGCTGAATAGAAAGTGTGTCCTTTGGTGCTTGGGTAGAATACTTGGTAGGTGTCTGTTAGGTCCATTTGATATAAGGTATTGTTTTATTCATATGTCTCTCTGTTAACTCTCTGCCCTGTTGACCTATCTAATGGTGACTGTGGGGTATTGAAGTCCCCTACTGTTAATGAATTGGGACTGATCTGGATCTTAAAGTCCTGTAGTATTGTTTTTATGAAGTTGGGTGCACCAGAGTTTGGTGAATAGATGTTCATGATTGTAATATCTTCTTGGTGTATTGTTCCTTTGATCAGAATGAAGTGGCCTTCTCTATCTCTTCTGATTACTTTTTGATTAAAGTCTATTTTGTCATATATTAGAATTGCAACACCTGCTTTTTTCTTAGTACCATTCGCTTGGTATATTTTTTCCATCCTTTCACCTTAAGATAGTGCCTGTCCTTGAAAGTGAGAAGAGTTTCTTGCAGACAACAGAAAGATGGGTTTTGTTTCTTAATCTATTCACATAGTCTGCGTCTTTTGACTGGGGATTCAGTCCATTAATATTTAAAGTTATTAATGAAAGATTGGTATTGAATCCTGTCATTTTTATTTCTGTTTACATTCTTGATATATCTGTACTTTTCCACAGTTATACCTTCATTGAATTCCTTTCTGCAACCCTTTGGGTATAGTCATTCCTATCTTCACCTCTTCATATTGCTTCCAGAACTCTCTGAAGGGCTGGTTTTGTGGACATGAATTCCTTCAGCCTATTTATGACATGGAAGATTTTTCTTTCCCCTTCAACCATAGTAGGCATTTTGGCTGGGTATAGTAATCTGGGTTGGCATCTGTGGTCATTTAGAACTGGGAATACTTTGGTCCAGGCTCTTCTGGCTTTCATAGTTTGCACTGAAAAGTCAGTTGTAATCCTAATGGGTTTTCCTTTATATGTGACTTGTTGTTTCTCTTTTGCAGCTTTCAGTATTGTCTCTTTGTTTTGTACATGTAATGTAGAGAGTTTCCTTTCTCGTCCTGTCTGTTCGGTATTCTATATGCTTCTTGTATTTGTATGGGCATATCTTTCATTAGTTTTAGGAAATTTTCTTCTACAATCCTGTTGAAGATCTGATTTATACCAGTATCCTAAGATTCTTCTCCTTCCTGTATGCCTATGATTGGTAAGTTTGGTCTTTCAATGGTGTCATACAATTCC
>NW_008352136.1:563674-583293 GCF_000622305.1 Nannospalax galili
TTCTAATTGGCTTACTGGTTGTTTGACTTCATTCTTCATTTCAGACTGAGTATTCTTCAATATTTCTAACTCTTTTCTGAATTCATGCAGAAGTTTATCCCTATCTTCCTTCAGTTCTTTGATTTCTTTTTTTGTGTATGTGTGTTCTTTAAATTCACTGAATTCTTTTATCCTGTTTATAATTGTTCTTTTGAGTTCCATGTCCTGCATCATCTCTAGGAGGTTCTCATTGTACTCCTAAGCTTCCGATTCTCTCTTTTGATTTTATATTGGAGTGGCCAGATTGCTTTTGTCTTCAGGAGTTCCACAGAGGCCCAATTCAGATGAGGGTCAGATTTTTTGAGGCTTTCTCCTGAGTTCTGGATCCTTCCAGGAACCATTTTGGCCTCAGGAATTTGGGGGTTGGACTGGCCTGGGAACCTGGCCCAAGAAAGATGCTGGTGTAGGGCAGCTGGTGGCAGTGCCACCCAGAGATACAAAGGCGGATGGGGCAGGAAGAGGCCCCATGGACTCCTGGGGACTGCACTGAGGAGCTGGGTTGATCCTGGAGAGAGGCCTGCAGGTAGGCTCTGGGAAAGGTTTTTACAATGATACTACTACTTAGATCATCAGAGTGAAAATTCAAAGTACTCTGAGGGAACAATATTGAAGACCCTGTTCAAAGAATCATTATTTTTATTTTATGCGTATGTATGTAAGTGCACCCATGTTGTGCAATGCCCACAGAGGTCAGAAGAGGGTTTCAGATCCCCTGAAACTGGAGATACAGTTGTTAGCCACCATGTGGATGCTGGGAATTGAACCCGGGTCCTCTGTAAGAGCAGCCAGTGCTCTTAGCCACTGAGCCATCTCTCCAGCCCTGTTCAAAGAATGAAACACAAGAAACACCGCTATAATCTCCATCTGATTTTGTGTCCTAAGAACTCTAGAGTTTGTCCTGCTCTGGTATTTCCAATAAAGTTGACAAAATTGCTTGAGCATCTACTAAGTGCCATACTATAGAGCTGACAGGTGAGGAAAACGGGGCCAGTTTCAAGATAGAGACAGGGAGCCCAACAGATAAGGGTGGAAGCTGGTCCCTAATCTCACAATGCTCCTCTGGTATCTGTCAGAATGGTGTGGCCTGGGCCTGGACACTGGGTTTTATACTGTGCTATTCTCTAAACTAGAATCAGGATGAGACTTATGGAAGGTACAGTGGGAGCTCTCCCAACAACCTACAGCTCTGGAATTTTCTTCTGTGCTTTTCAAAACCTCTGTGACGGGTGATAGCCACCAAGCATGTACTGTGTCAGATGTATAGACTCACACTCATAACCCCATAAAAAGAGAGATGTGGTCACCACTTAGGAGGTTGAGGCAGGAGGATTGCCGTGAGTGTGAGGCCAGCCTGGGCTACGTAGTACATTCCAGGCCAGACTGAGCTACAGAGTCCCAAATTAAAACAAATCAAATCAAATCAAAAAGATGTCAACAACATATTATTCCCAGGTTACATAAAGGCAGCATCAAGTCACTTTGTGTAACTCAGTCTGCAAGTGGCTGAGCTGGGATTTGAACCCAGGGCTGTATGGATCCACAGAGGAGTCTGTAGCATCTGAGATGGACTTTAAAACCTTAAGCCTCCTGCAAATCTGGAACCTAAGGGCAAAAGCCAAGGCGGGGGGCGGGGAGCAAGATAATAAGATGACCCAGTGGGTAAGGATGCTTGCCACCAAGCTTCCCCAGAGTTGTCCTCTGACTTCCACAAGCATGCCCACATGCATCTACACACTCACATTAAAAAAAATATATATATATATAATTTACAGGCTTGGCGTGGTGGCGCATGCCTTTAATCACAGCACTGGGGAGGCAGAGGTAGGGAGATCTCCGTAAAATGGAGGCCAACCTGGTCTACACAGCAAGATCCAGGCCAGCTGGGACTACAGGGAGACCTACCTCAAAAAGGTCAAAATAAAAACATAATAACTTAGAAAAGCAAAATTAAAGCAAAATAGGCTCTTGGTCCCCTTCTACAGTCGGGAAAACTGCAAGTGGCAGTAACTTTCCCAAGGTGGCAGGAGAGTAAAGGCACGGTCTGAATGCGCGGCGGGGTCTGACTGCAGAACGTGGCCGCCTCGGTGCCTAGCGTTTCTGAAGCACCGCCCTGCCCAATTTCAGCGTTTGTGGGTTAAGACCTAGGCGTCCGCTCCGCATCTAGGAAAACGGTCCGGAAACTGAAAAGATGCAAATTTTAAAACTCAGGGAGGAAGAGAGAACAAAAACGGGCGCAAACGCCAAAACCAGGGCTGAGAAGTGGGAACTGGGGGTGGCGCGGCGGCAGCCATCGGCAGTCTCGTTCACATCCAGAGGAACTGAGGCACACGAAGCCGGGAAGGAGCTCTGAGGGGAGAGGACCAGGTCTGGGAGAGAGCGCCTAGGTTTTTGGCATCTGCTCCTCCCACCTGCAACTCGACTCCGTCCCCAGGCGCTTATTGGCTGATGCAGGCACGCGACCAACACAAACGACAGCCAATGAGGGCGGCCCACGGCGCGTCTCTCCCGAGGAAGCCGACGCCGGAGCGAGAACCCGGAAGTGCGAGGGACGGACAAGTGGGGTGAGCCAATCCGCGGCGGCGAGGGCGGCAAGCCGCCCAATGGAGGGGTGCCAAGGGCGGGGCCAGAGGGCGCGCCTGCGGCGGCTGCGACGATAGCAGCGGCGGAGCGGGAGCCGCCGGGAGAGCCAGGCTCCCGCGAGCGGTGAGCAGTGGGCAGGCCGCGGGGCCCTGGGGGTGTCGGCGGCGCAAGTCTCGGCAGGGTTGCAGAGGGACCTTGCCGCAATCCCTCCGCCTCCCCCGGCCCCAGTTTCCCCCCTTCTGGGAAGTGAAGGGTGGGCGACTCGCTCCTCCGGGAGCGCTCCGCTTCCTCTGACCCTCGCCCCCCCCCAGGCTTGGCTGAACGCCTCCCTGCTTTACAGCTCGGCCCAGGTACCTCTCTGGCCTTCGGGCACTTGTCCCAGCCCATCACGCCAAGCACTTTCAGATGTTCTGTGGCCACGGTCGGGCACCCCCATAAGACTTCAGCGCGGTGATTAGCCAGCATGCTGGGCCAGAGCCTCTGCATAGGCCCCACTTAGTAATGAGGTGGAGGTAAGGCCCCGCTGCCCTGGAGCAGACTCCCTGGGATTTCAGTCCCATCAGTGCCTTGGCGTCCCTCAGTGAAGTGGAGCTAAAAGGTAGCTCGCTCTTCCTTCTCAGAGGGGGCACTGTAAAACTTAAATGAGATCATGCAAGGCCAACAACCAGACCAGTGCCCAGCCACCATAGTTGCCCAATAAATGCTTATTGTTGGCATGCCTGACCCCTCCACTCCCCCTGCCAGCCCCAAGCATATGTGGGTCTTCACTGAAGTGGGGCACCACTTACTGTGGCCCAGGGCTTGGGTTCCCTCTGAGATGTTCAGCTGTCTAACTTATCAAGATCCATAAGGGACAGACCAGGACAGGAAAGCCAAGGGGCACAGTACTGTGGGCCTTGAGGCAGCACCCATGTGACCATGTCAGGCCACTTATCAAAAAATGGGGCTCAGAACTGCTACGGCCAGTGTGTGTATATAATGTGATGTTCCAAACACTGGGTGTCCATTGGAGTGCACCCCAGTGAGCTTCAGAGCTGAGACCCGCCTGAGTTCAAGTCCAAACACTCTTGTTTGCTGGGCGACTTCACCTTCATGAGCCTAAGTTTCCCCACGTGGGGGACAGGGTGAAAAGGTCAGCTCCTCTGGCTGCTAAGATCATGGAAGTTAATACATGTGAGGTGCTTAGTGTGGGCCTAGCATGTAGAAAGTGATCAGTAAATGCAGAGTGGCAACAACATGACATTCTGTCACATTGTCCTGACAGAGCTAGGGATTAGGGTTAGGGACTCCTTCCAGGCTGGCCTTTCCCCCATTGAGACCCGCTCCTTGCCTTCCTTCTCGCTAGTCCCTAATGAACTAGGTGTGACGATTCTCCAAGCCTGTCTCCCCATCAGGGATCAATCATGTTACTTGAAACAGTTCCACTCCCCTGCCTTATCCTCTACAATGCTCCATTCCTTGCAGATTCTGCTTTCTGTGATGGGACATGTGCTCAGGGCCCAGCCCTGAATCCAAATGACACTCATGCCGATAGCTTCAGTGGTAGTGGTGGCTGAACCCAAATGGGTCTCAGTCTGGGGCCGTTTCCTGTGGATGACGCTGCTCAGCATGGCACTGGGGTGGCTGCTGGCCCTGCTACTTCCCCTGGGTGCTGTAGAAGAGCAGTGTCTGGCTGTGCTCAAAGGGTTCTACCTGCTCAGGAGCAAACTGGACAGGGCACAGCATGTGGTCACCAAGTGCACAGGACCATCCACAGAGCTCAGTGTCACCTCCAGGGATGCAGGGCTGCTGACAGTCAACACCAAGGCTTCTCCAGGTAAGCACACTGCCCATCTTGCCTCTTAGTTGGACAGATGAAGAGTGCCTGCTGTCTTGTGTGTAGGGCAAGGGGGTGTTAAGGTAGCAGGGCAGCCCTGGGTTCCCAGCCTAGCCAAGCTAGCAGGTGTCTGAGAACAGGTTATTACAGTGTATGATGAGCTGGGAGCACAAAGGGCAGGAAGTGAGGCCTGAGCTAAGTCCCAGCTGTGAGTGGGCATGGTCCAGGAGATGCACCTGAGGAAGAACACTGGGGAGAGAAACCAGAGGGGAGAAGTTGGAAGACACGAGTTCAGGGAAGCTGAGTGTGTGCTGACCCTGGATAGCAAGACAGAGCTGGGAAAAGAGGCCCAGGTCCAGAGTGGGGTTCCCCTCCACCAGAGACAGCATTCTTCCACTACCCATTGGATACTGGCAGCACACTTCCCCCGGTGGTGGCATCCAAACATTATCTGCAGACATTGCCAGATGTCCCCTGGGGGTTGCAACTGGACTCACTGGGTTAAAAGTCCAGACTGGGGCTTGTGGAGCACATGCTTGGTATGCCAAGGCCCTGGGTTCCACCCCAGCACTGCCAGCAAACAAAAATATAAAACATTCACAGGATGGAAAGCCTGCAGGGACCAGCTGAATGGGAGGTGTTGACACACCTAGGCCTGAGAGGGAGGGGTCAAGAAGAGGTAGGAGGGGCCACATGCAAGGAGCTGTGGTCACCGGGACAGTGCATAACCAGAGCAGCAGCACTGCGGGGAGAGTAGTCAACACCCAGACCTTGTGTGTTATGACAGCAGGTGGGTGGCAGGAGAACCTAGCTGGTGCCTCCCAGGGTAGAGTGGCTCAGGACACAGAACAGTGACCATCATTCCACCACACAGGGCTGTGAGGAAGAGTGGTACTTGGTATATTGTGTATTACTGATAAGACTGGTGGTTTTCCTGGGAGACCGCATGGGGCATTTCCAGAGTGTCTCCTGCAGTCAACCCACCTGATCAGGCCCCTTTGACTCTCTTCCAGTGGGGAAGCTGGAAGCCAAGGCAGCTCTGAACCAAGCCCTGGAGATGAAACGCCAGGGCAAGAGGGAGAAAGCCCACAAGCTCTTCCTACATGCCCTCAAGATGGACCCTGACTTCGTAGACGCACTCAATGAGTTCGGCATCTTCTCGGAAGAAGACAAGGACATCATCCAGGCAGATTACCTGTATACCAGGGCACTAACCATCTCGCCCTTCCATGAGAAAGCGCTGGTCAACCGGGATCGGACGCTGCCGCTTGTGGAGGAGATCGACCAGCGATACTTCAGCATCATCGACAGCAAAGTGAAGAAGGTCATGTCCATCCCCAAGGGGAGCTCAGCGCTGCGCAGGGTCATGGAGGAAACCTACTACCATCACATCTACCACACAGTGGCCATCGAGGGCAACACCCTCACCCTCTCAGAGATCAGACACATCCTGGAGACCCGCTACGCCGTGCCAGGGAAGAGTCTGGAGGAGCAGAATGAGGTGATTGGCATGCACGCTGCCATGAAGTACATCAACACCACCCTGGTCTCCCGCATTGGCTCTGTCACTATTGATGACCTGCTGGAGATCCACAGGCGGGTGCTGGGGTATGTGGATCCAGTAGAGGCCGGCAGGTTCCGGACGACCCAGGTCCTGGTGGGACACCACATCCCACCTCATCCCCAGGATGTAGAGAAGCAAATGCAGGAGTTCACACAGTGGCTTAACTCTGAGGATGCCATGAATCTGCACCCCGTTGAGTTTGCAGCCTTAGCTCATTACAAACTGGTGTACATCCACCCTTTCATTGACGGCAATGGAAGGACCTCGCGCCTGCTGATGAACCTCATCCTGATGCAGGCAGGCTACCCACCCATCACCATCCGCAAGGAGCAGAGGTCCGAATATTACCATGTGTTGGAAGTTGCCAACGAGGGTGACGTTCGGCCTTTCATCCGCTTCATAGCCAAGTGTACTGAGACCACGCTGGATACCCTGCTCTTCGCCACCACCGAATACTCAGTAGCGCTGCCAGAAGCCCAGCCCAACCATTCTGGCTTCAAGGAAACACTTCCTGTGAGGCCTTAACCCTGCCAGTCCTCCCTTGGCGACAAGGAAAGCCAGGGGGATCAAACAGCCTTCTAGAAACCTAGTTATCTTCAGTAGCAAATGGAGACCTTTAAACATTCTTTACCTCCAAATGATTTTTTTAGCTGAAAAGAAAACTAAATTATTAAGCCTTGTCTCTAAGATAATTTATAGTTCAGCCAAGTTATTTATTTCTTTTTGAACAACCTGGCAGGGTCACGTGGGGTTCCTGTGGCTACTGTGCACATAGTGGTCCCAGCACCCAGTAGGGGCAGCGATGTTCTTGTATGTCCAGAGCCCAGGTTCTGGACAGAACTTGCACTAAAGTCGGGGGAAGGGCCAGAGCTGTCATTTCTCTGAAATGACCTCAAGGCCCTGACTACAAAGAGATTGCTGCACTCCTGGGCAGATCCAATGGACATATGTCTGTGTGGGTTTGAACCCCACTCCTGGTACCAATTACTGTATTAGTCACTTTTCTGTTGCTGTGATGGAAACACTGACACAAGCAATTTATAGAAGGAAGAATTTATTTGCGCTTACGGTTCCAGGGGAATTACAGTCCATCTTGGTGGGGAGGCATGGTGGCAGAGGTAGCTGGAGAAGAGCGGAAGCTAAGCTCTGCATCTTCCAACAGGCACAGGAAACGAGGGTAACTGGAGATCTGGCAAGGCTTAAGAACTGTGTAAGCCCACCCTCAATGATGTGCTTCCTCCAGGATAGCCACACCTTCTAAAACCTCCCAAAACAGTACCATCCATCTGGGGACAAAATGTCCAAATACTTGGAGCCTATGGGGGACATTTTCATTCAGACCACCACACATCCCATTCTGAGACATGGTCGAGAGCTGCTTTTTGAGGTTTTCACTCTTAAGAGCCTGGGGTGGCAGCTTTTCCTGGCAGAGCAGTCTTTTGACATTTCCAGTGGGAGACCTCACAGGTTTCCAGGAAGCCCCTTTGAGCCATGGCTTGTCAACTTGAGTGCCAGGGGCTTTTCCTGTGAGACTTTTTCTGTTTGGGGAGGGGGGACAGCCAGCTTGGTTTTCTCTGTCAGCATTTCTCCTGTGCTTTATTTACAGCAACTTTGGAACAACAGGTTTTAATTTTTTTTTTTTTTTTTTTGAAACAGGTTCTTACTCTACAGCCCTGACTGGCCTGGTACTTACTGTGTAAGCTGGCCTCAAATTCAGAGATCCGCTTGCCTCTGCCTCCCAAGTGCTGGGATTAAAGGCGTGCATCACCACACCCAGCCCAGATGTTTTAATCTAAAAGTTTTACCCACCAACTATGTCTTGACACAAAGCCAGGTCTGCCTTTGCTTCTGGCTCAGTTTCCTGTGGGTAGACCCTGAAGAGTGTATTTGAGGGGGCTGCAGGTGTGGCTCAGTGTAGAATGCTTACCTAGACGTACCATCCCCATCACTGAGAACATATCCAAGACGCCAGATTGGTCCCAAACAAGTGGTTCTGATAAAGAATTAAAACCAAATTAGGGCGGGACTCCAGCCAGGATCAGCCCTTTTGTCCTGGAGTTTTAATCCCTCACTGCCCCCCCCCAACCCCATAAAGCATTTATAGTGGCTGGCATCCCCCTAGGAGAGGCAGAAGAGACTGCCTCCGAGTGGCCTTATTTTTTTAGCAACTTGTAAAGTGGTACAGTGCCCTGTGCAATATGGCCAGGTTCCCAAGTTGTCATCTTAGAGAAGTTAAAGCTTCTCTTCAATCATGTGGGCAAGTGCCAATTCGACTGCTGCTATTTAGAGTCAGAATGGCTAGAAATCATTGGATGTCACTCCAAGGACAGAGACCATGGTGTCCAGCATTGCACTGCACTTTGTCACTGTTGGAATGATGGTGAACTCAGGTGTCAAATCTCCAGACTTAGGTGGTACCTACTGGATATAGCAAGTGTTTAGAAAGTTACTCAGTTGTAGTTTTCTGAGGTTAAGGAAAATAAAATGTATGCAATGGCTCCCAGTGAGTTCTGCAAGCCTGCATCAAGTTCTTACGCTGTGCTGTGCACCACTGGAAGGAGTGCTCAGCCCTCAACTCCAGCTTGGTTTTATCTGCACACCAAACCTCGGTCCTATAGTGAGAATCTGCACTTTAGCTGTATATGAAGAATATTATTTTAACAGATTACTGGTTCTAATAAAGTATTTTATTACATAAACATTTGAGGTTTTGTTGTCTTGTTTCAAGGATGTTTCCCAAGCGCATCTTGAGGCGGAAATGGATCCAGAGCTGTTGCCCTGCTCTCATTCTGAAGGTCTGATAGTCATGTCAGCGGGCACACAAGACAACCCGTTCAGAAGCTGCCTGCCTGGAGTCACGGGGATGAGTTTTACTCATTTTTTTTTTTTTAACCATGTGTGGCATGTATGATCAGACGACAACTTGCTCAAATAGGTTCTCTCCTTCCACCATGTGTATCCTGGGTTTGAACTCAGGTCGTTAGGCTTGATGGCAGGCACCTTAACTGCTGAGCCACCTTGCCAGCCCCAGGTTTTTAATGTTTACCCAGATTAAAAATGGTTTTGCATGGTTCTCTTTATCTTTAGTTCTTGATTTTTTTTCTGGGGAAAATGCATACAACCCACCCCAGTCATATGCTCCTGGAAACCCACTTCTACAAGAACCAACACCTAAACCCCCTTAAAGTGGGTCCTGCTGGAGTATGTTAAAGTGCACCTGTCGTGAGCCCTGTTGAGAACTGGTGGTACCAACTACCAATAAGAGAACAGGATAGTTCCTGTGAGGTGGCCAGCAGGAGAGCCACAGGAACCTGCAGTGGAGAGCAGCTCACAGCAGACAGGCCCAGGGAGAACTGCCACAGGGAGCCCTGCCGTCTACTGCTCCTCTGTTTTACCTAGAGGTGATGCATACAAAAAGAACTTTTCGTTTTATGTAAAAGAAAGGTGGGTGGAAGGAAACATATTTAAAACAGCATAATGATCATTTACACGGAGGGAAAACTAACATCAGACAAAAGAGTCAAGATCTGGCTAGGTAGTGTAGTGATGCATTGGGTATCTCTGCCAATATTTTTTTAAGTCCTCTCAGCAATGCTGCTGCAGTGCTGCTGGGGAAGTGTGCTGATGTCTGCAAAGGAGTGGTGGCCAGAAGCTAAGTCAGGCGGGGCTGAATGCTGGAAGCACCAGGATGAGCACCCAGGGGACTTTCAGTTGTGTCTACAATGTGATCTGCAAAATTTTCTGTTAAAAATGCAAGCTAAGCCAGGCATGGTGGTGTATGCCTTTAATCCCAGCACCTGAGAGACAGAAGCAGGTGGATCTCTGTGTATCGAGGCCAGATTTATGTAGTGAGTTCCAGGCCAGCTGGGACTACAGAGAGACCCTGTCTCAGGAAAAAAAAAAAAAAAAAAAAGGCAAGCTAAAAACCTTAGGGCAGAGCCAGTAAAATGACACAATGGGTAAAAAGCACTTGCCAGGGAAACCTGATGACCTGAGTTCCATCCATGGATCACATGGTGAAAGGAGAACCAACTCCGGCAGGCTGTCCTCTGACCTCCACCATCGCACGCGTACACGCACAAATTTTTAAAATGTGCTGGAGAGATGGCTTAGCAGGTAAGAGCATTCATTGCTTTTCCAGAGGACCTAAGTTCAATTCCCAGCACCTATATCAGGGAGCTCACAACTACCCAGCTTCAGGGGATCCAATGCCCTCTTCTGAACTCGGTGGGCACCTGCACACACATGGACATAAAAATGAAAGTAAATCTGTTTTGTAAATTGATAAATATAGGACTCAGGATGTAATACATTGTGGAGACTGGCCTGGCATGCATGAGGCCCTGGGTTCCATCCTCAGCACCTAAGAAAGAAGGGCAGGAAAGCCTGGCTGATGCACAGAAACTTACACACACAAGAGAGAGCTGATTTCCATTACATATAAAAGAATTCCCTGATGTTTTTCTTCAAAGTGCTTTATAAAGTAAGCCCCCCACTGAACTCCCAATGCTGCTTTCAAAGTAAGAACTTGACACGTAAAAAATCCTGAAAGCTGATGTCAGACTGCTGTTTCCATCACTGCTAAAATCATTTAAATCAAAGTGACAATAGGATTTGACTTACAAAAGCTCTATTTACATACTACTGATAAAGCAGGGACATTCATGTCAAAATACACCTACTCATGAATGAATGCACACCAGTACACCGGGCAAGGCTTTGTAAGAGCTTCAGTTTAATAAACAAAGCTAAATGGAAGAATCTCCACTTTGCACTGGACACGGCATTTCAACAAAACCAAGGGATGAGATTCAAGTGTTCAAAGGACACAGTTCTCGAGTGGCTAGGCAAAGAAAATGGTCCACAGTGGGTGGCACATACAACTCCTATATAAAACAAATGTTTCAGACATTCCACTCTCATGAAACATGGAATAGTTGTGTCATTTACAAATACATAATAGAAAAATGCACAGCCTCTTTGGACAAAAAAAAAAACATCAACTATCTTCTCCATGATACCCCCATCCCACCCCTTTACTAAAATAGGCCATTCTGTGAGCCACCAGCATCTGCCGGTTCATCTTTTAAAATTAAGAGTGATAAGCACATGTGCCACACGGGGGAGAGAAGTGTATAAAAAGGGCCAGAGGTGGTGTGAGCACTGGGACAAGGGGGCCTCAAAAGCCAGGTGTCCTCACTCTTTAGGACCCAGAAGTATCTCAGGCCAGCCTGTAGAGCAGTCAGCCCCCTGCCCTCAATGTGAGGGAGTACTTCTCACCTCCAGACTCAAACCCACTTTCCTTTCCTGTCTACACCAGAGCAGAGTCTGCAGGAGCCCAGGCCTGCACCCGGCTTGACTAGCATGAAGTAAGGCATTTCCCATCTCTCAAGAGTCCTGTTCACTTTCTCAGAAGCAACTTGGCAAAATCAGCATTGGACATCTTGGGTGCCTCAGTGGCCATCGAGGTGGTGACTGCTGGGCACGGAGCAGGGCCATTCTCAGCCTGAGCAGTAACACTCGGGCGCTGCAGAGCTCGCGGCAGCAGGGAGAGCTGGGTCCTTCCCTTGCCACGCCTAGAACAAACACAAAGTGCCCCTTTGAAGCAAGGATGCCTGACCCCCAGCTTGACTGAAAATGGATTACCACCCAGTTACAAGATGAGAAATGATAGCAGGACTGCCATGCACTTGCCCAGCTGCATGAGGCCCTGAGTTCAAACCCCATACCAAGAAAAGAAAATGCAAGAACGGTCAGGCTGTCCTCTGGCCAGTAAGTGAAAAAAAGCACGTTGAACAAACTGCCCTGTCCCAAGGCTGGCAATGAGTGACCCCATGCCAACAGTCACAGGGATGAAATGGTTGCCATCCCTCAGACCTCACCCAAGAGCCTCCCACTTTGTCAGCTCCTTCCTATCAAGTTACTAGGATAGCTTCATAGCTTAGCTCCCACTGTAGACTAACAAGCTACAGGTTCCAAGTTAATCAGCAAAGGTAATCACTGCCTTAAAGAGAGTTTACCTTAGCTGCTGGGCTTACCTATAGTCCTTGCCTGTAGTCCCAGCTACTCAGAAGGCTGAGGCAGGATGATCCTAAATTCAAGGCCCTGTCTCAAAAATTTTAAAAAGCTGAGACTGGAGCTCAGTGGTAGAACATTTCCTAGCACTTGCAAGGTCTGGGCTTCTGCCCCAGTCTCACCAAAAAGAAAAGATTTTATCTTAAACAATGACAAGTGTAAACTGGGAAACACCACGCCATCAGATCAGGGCCCCTTCTCTCGTCTTCGTTTTTAAGGTGTTTATTTTATTTTCTTATTTTTTAACTCTCTGTACATGTATGTGTCTGTGTGTGGGTTTGTGCACATGAGTGCTGAGCCAGAGTTCCAGGCTGCTGTGAGCTGAGCCACCTGACATGGGTGCTGGGAATTGAACTCAGGTCCTCTGGAAGAACAGCATGTGCTCTTAATCACTGAGCCATCTGTCCAGCCCCAGGGCCACTTCTCTTTAGATTTGCTCTCACCTTGGCCCGCAAAACCAGAGATCACATGCACAGCAACAGGCCCTAGCTTTTCAGATCTAACTCACTACCCCTCCAGCAATGACCCCTCCCTCAGCACTGGTCATAACATGTCTGCCCAGAGCAGCAAGCAAACACTTACGCTCCATACATCTGTCGGGGCACCATGGGGCCCCCTGGTGCTCTCCTCACTTCTGGCTTCTCTGGAACTTTCCTCTGAGGGGGATTACTGATTGCCACTTTGATGACATTCTCTTTGATAGTCATGCCATCCATCTTCATCACTGCCTGTGACGCCTGGGACTCATTTTCAAATTCCACGTAGGCCAAGCCCTGAAAAGAGCCAATATCCACAGCCAGGTCAGACGCTCTGCACCCAGACAGTTCCCTCCCACTCGGAGGGCCTGGCTTCCTTAGGAGAGCAGCACGCCTGGCAGGATGGACACCCATCAGTGGTCACCCCCAAATAGCACCATCCTGGCTACAGACTTATTCCTGGCCCCACTCTGCTTTCCCTGTGGCTGTTACTGACTGGAAGGTCAAAATCCCTCTCTGGGTTCATAACACCTTGTATGAAAGAAACAGGCCAATATAAATGGAAAGAAAACTGAGGAGGACAGGACACAAACTGCCTGAAGGGCCACTGCCTCTAGAGTGCCTTTGGCCTGCCTTTCCCTCAAGCTCTCAGTGTACGTGGGCTGGGCCTGAGGGAATCCAAACAATGTTTAAAGCACCATTGCTCAAAATGTGATGCAAAGGGGGTCTATCAGGGATACAGGGGAGACAGGAAGAGGAGGAAGGAAGTCCATGGGAGGACCCAGAGAACTGGCTGGAGCCCAGCCAAGAGTCTGATGATGGCAAAGTGACTGCAGTATAGGGCCCTGTGAACTTTGACAATTTATGTTCCTAATGCTGTAATCTTTCTTAGCATAGTTAACTACAAAAGGTCAGTATGATTCCAAAAAGAAGTGGGGCCAAGTATGCTGATCTTTTAGTCAACTGTCTCTCAGCAGAACTAGGAACCCACCCTCCTGAACAACACAGACCCAAGGTCTGCAAGATGACACTGACCTTTGGCTTGCCAGCCCGGTTGGTGACCAGCCTGAGGTCCTTCACAGTGCCATGAGCCTTACAGATGTCTTCTAGTTCCTCTTTGCTGCAGGAGAAGGGCAAGCCTGAGATGAACAGTTTGTGTTTCTCTAGGGTGGTGCTGTACCGGAACACCTGTAGGAAAGGCAGAGAGAACCCACGGTTCCGATGGGCAAACTGCAGCACCACAAGTGCAAAGCCAGGCAGCCCCAAGCCAGATCTAGACTCAAGACAAAAGAACCTGGTCAAGAAACCTAACTCCCGCTTTGGTGAAATAGCTGGATTAAGTGGCTGTCTACTGAGTGCAGGCAAGGAGTTGCTCCGGTCACACTCCTGAGCACCCAACAAAGAGAGCCATCTTTATTCTATCAATAACTTTATTCTCATCACTAAATCAAGCAGGGCAGGCTTAAAGAGAGAGTTAGACTGGGGTCCTCCTCAAGCTTCGCTCCTGCCAGCTCACAGATCCCATGCAGGTTCCAGGCACTGCACACTGCAGGGGCAAAAGCACTGCCTGTCCAAGCAGCCCACCTAAAAAACATTCTTTTTACTAAAACATACCTTAAAATCGGGGTTTTTGCTCTTATCCACGCAAGGGGAGACAAACATCGGCCTGCCTTCCACATTCTTCCTGTCCAGCTCCAGGGCCTGCAGAGCCGACTTCTCCTCTTTAAACTCCACGTAGCAGTACCCTCGGAAGTCCCCCCGGTTGCTGAAGATGGGTCTGATCTCCACAACCTCCCCACAGGTCTCAAAGAGCGGCCTGAGCTTCCCCTCTGGCTCGCCCATGGTGTAGGGCAAGTTGCTGACAAAGACAGTGACACTGTCCTTCCTGCTGTCATGAGCCACCCTGGGCATGTCCCGCTTAAGGGAGGCTGCCTTCTCCTTCTGCTTGGAAGGGGGAGCGACGTCCACGGTTACACATTTCCCAGAGAGGGCTGTTTTTTCCTCTATGACTGAAGTTGCTCCAGCGGAGGCCACGCTGTTCTCCACCCTTCTGCGTTTGGATGGCTGCTCTGCAGGTTTAAGAGAAGCAGAAGCAGTTACTTGGTTACGCATTCCTTCTGGCACAGAACTTTAAATGTAGGCATGTACTTCCCACCACAGACTGTGTACAAGGAGGGACAGACACCATGCCCACAAATGTGCGGGCCCAAATCACACTTGAGGAAAGGGGCTACATCAATGAAAATAAAAACAAATCCCCACTGTCCAGTCCTAATCACACAGAAGGCCACACGTCAGCAGAGCTCAGACCCTTTCTCCAACAAAGCCCAGGTCAGCTAGCAGGGGTGGATCGTGGAAGCTGAATGGAATCCTGCCCTCAGGTGATAGGTGACATAATCCACAGACCCCCACACATACTGAAATGTCGTATACAAAGGGTCCCTTTTCTAAAACACTTTCAACACTACCCAGTGGCCTCTGGCTGCATCCATCAGCAGCATGGTCCAGCTGGCCTGGTCCCCTGCTCTGGCCTCCACCGCTGCCCCAAACTGAGGGAGACTCAAGAGACAAGGCACACAACATACAACATTCAATTTTCAAGTGGCTCTTTAACAGAGTCACTACTAGGAGAAATGGTGACTAGGTCTGAGGACTCTATAGCAAGGACAGGTACGAATCCTTACGAGCAGTCTTGAAGACGCTCATTTGCAAGCGCTCGCCCTGAAGCCATGGTACAGCAGAAACATTCTACACGTTGCTTGTGCGACTCTCTCCTACGTTTGAGATGTTACCTTCCTCCTCCTCGCCCCACTCTTTCTCATCCTCCTCATCTGCCTTGCGTTTGTCTCCACCTCTAATCTTCTTCTTTTTCAGAGCTTTCTTCTCAGCCCGCACCTTCTTGCGCTGTTCAGCTTTCTCCTCTTCCTGTTGCACAAGGGCTGCTTCCTTCTCTGCAGCCTAGGAAAGTGAGGACAGGACATCACTGGGCGCCATGATTACAGTGACTGCCTGGTTTGTGAGGAGATGTAAGACTGAAGGGGAGGGGTAGAAACTTATCACCCAACAAAAGATCACAGAGGTGGCAAAGAGGAGGCTCCCACCTGCCCCATTCCCAGTGCCTATTTTGCAATATCCTCAATTGTTACACACCATGAAAAAGAAAAACCAGTCTAGAAAGCTGGGCCCTGTCCTAGTTTCATATCTGTGGCTGGGATAGAATACTCTAAAAAAGCAACTTGGGGGTGAAAGAGTTTATTCTAGCTCTAGTTTATTCTAGCTGCAAGTTACACTCCACTGGAAGTCAAGGGGGCAGGAACCTGAAGCAGTGAACCACACCCAGCCAGGAGCAGAGAAAGCGCACTCTTCCGCTGGAGCACTCTCTGCTGGATCGCACCTTTCACAAGGCCCAGGCCCAGTAAATGGTGCCGCCCACATTCTGGATGAGTCTGCCCACCATAATTAATCCAACTAAGAAAATCCCACAGGCATGCCTGCAGCCAACTCAAGCCAGACAATTCCTTGCCACTCTCTTCCCAGGTGATTGTAGATAGTGTCAAGCTGACAATTAAACCATCACATGCCCTGAGCTAGAGGCGCTCACTCACCTATCACTCACAGGCCTACTGTGGCTTTTTTTTCTATTATATTAAACTCTGAGAACTTCATGCATGTAGACAATGTATTTTGATCAAATCCATCCCCAGTCTTCCCCTCCAATTCCTCTCGGATCCCCACTACCACATCTCCCAGCTTCATGTAGTCTTTGTTTTAAAGTACCACTGAGTCTAACTGGTACTGCTGGTATGTGCATGGGGGCCATCCAGTGGAACCCCTCTCTGAGGCTTCACTTTATTCATCTAACCTGGTGAATTTGGGGACCAAAGTTCCAAAACTATATTCTTATTGTTGAAGTTGAAAGTTTTAAATGAATCTAAAAGATGGCACAAGTTTGAATACTGATCAAAATGTTTTAACATCTTGAGAAAACTATACTTATGAAGACCTGATAGGTTCTGACAAGAAATAACCAGAGCAAATAGAGCCAGAAGACTGGCCTCTCCCTGTTACCTTCATTCTCTGCTCATTAACACGAGCTAAGCGAGTTTCAGTTTTCTGAATGGCCACGTCCCAATCTTCCAGCGTTCCTGTAGGGGAAGAGAGGCAGACTTTCACACCTTTGATTTGAGGGGTGTAACAAGGTCCTCATTTCCCACACCTCCAGAACTTCCCTAATCACAACTGCATAGTCAGCTCTCATCTTAAGACAATTTTTCTCATTAGCCTTGAAGTTTGCAACTCAAATAGTCCTGGGTTGTCTGTGTGTTCTGCCTCCTTCCAACAACACTAGAAAGCAAGAAGACAAACTTCCAGGCTCTCAAGGGCAGAGATCATAAAACATTCTACTACAAAATGCACCAGGTATTTCTGCTGAAACTGAGGCACTATGAGAGCTCCTCAAATTAGGGAGCGTCTCTGTTCTGGGGGTCTGGTCTACAGAGCTTGGTACTCCTTCCTGAATCCAGACAACCCCCACTACCTCCTAGTGCTTCTGCAGCTTAACACCTGAGTTTCTGATCTGACAAGGGACCAGACCGTGCCGAGAAGCTCCAAGTTCCTTCACAGTGCAGACACTACACTAGAGCAGTGCTTCTCACCAGGGCTCTTTCTGGTCAAGATTCACTTGGCAATGTTGGGAGACATGTCTAGTTGGGAGGGAGGAAGGGAGGGTGGGAGGGAGGGAGAGAGGGCTACTAACAGACAGAAGCCAGGAGTACAGAGATGTGTCCTGGGCATACAGGACAACAGACCCTGACACTGAGAATTGTGAATCACCCTTGCCAGGCTCTGTCACAGAGCTCTTCCTATAACCAGACAGCATTGCTTCAGGAGCACTCACTCCTACACAGGCAAGCACCAACTGGGGGGCAGTGGCCACAACCACAGTCTGTCCTTAGAGACTGATCAGATCCTCCCACTGAAGATCACAGCCAAACGGCCATGTTCCAAGCCAGAAGCAAGAAAAGGGTCCACCTTCTGTCCTCTCCATGGTGAGCAACACCTCGCAGACATGCTCCGGGTAGTCGCTTGTGCACTGGACAGCGCGGTGCAGAGCCTTCCGACAGTGCTGCGCGTCACCATGCGCCCTAGGGCAGAAAACAAAGAGCCAGTGCTGACACGTCAGCACAAAGCAAAGGTACAGGGCAGGGCTCTCTTCTGAGGTAGATGCTCTCAACTTCAGGAGACCCCAGCTTTCAGAAGCATCTTTTCTCCTTGTGCCATGAGCCTCTGCAGTCACAAAGGAAGGCTCCTTCAGCCAAGCAAGTGCACCTGGTTAGCCCACCCAGGACAGCAGCCCCCTTTGGAAGGGTTTTTGGCCTTTACTGCACTGTGCAGCACACGGGAGAGAGTTGCCCATCAACTGGATGTACTTTGACAAACTTCCTAAAGAAATCTGTACAGTCCACCAGAGGGGTTTGGAAACCACTAATCCAGGAGATGGTCAAATTCCATGCAGAGATCTCCCAACATGTTAAGATATGCTAATCACATTGGCCAAGTATAGACATAGTGTAAATATGTATTGGCATACTCAAAACACTAAAAGCACTGGTTCTCGAAGGATGCTCCACAAACCAAGACCTCAGGAAGGCTGCAAGGTCAGAAGTCCCCTCATAGGAACATCCAAATACTCTGGAACTTTCCCCATGGCATTGGCATGGATGGCACAAAAGCAATAGTGATCCAGTGCAAAGCAAGGCAGTACACACCTTTTCAGCACTGAGTGACAAAGCAGAAGCACACACAAGTGTCTTGCGCATGCTGAAGGACAATGTATACTGGGAAAGGCGGTGTGCTGAGCGGCAAGCTGAAGCGGTGACTTTTTCATGACATCTTTCCTTGACAGAACAGCTAAGTAACCACCTACGCTTATTCAGACTTGAGCATTAGGCAGATATTTCTGAAAACCAATGGAGTCTGCCATTTTAAGGGAGCCCACAGACTACAAGTGGTAAAACCTGAGTTTCCAGGTGAACATAGGAATTTTGGAAAATGTGCTTTCACCTCTCTGAGTCTGACCCACTTAGAAGACTAGTGAAAGTATAAATGCTTTTATGCTGTAGAAGGAAATGTGTCCACATGTGGAAGAGCGATATGATTCAATGAGGAAGAATTTTCCAGATGAACAATAACTGTGTCAGAGCAGATACTAACTATGCAACAGAACCGAAAAGCTCACTGGCCTGGCATCAGATAGCACATTCCATCTGACCTTCCAGAAACTATCACTTGAGTTCTGCTGCATTTGGAAGAATATCCACAACCATCGGAAAGGAAGTGACTGCGTCTTTCTTTCCCACCTTGTTATCTGTCCAAGGCCACATTTTCTATATACTCTTCAAAGAAAACTATAGCCCAGCGGGAAGCAGAGCAAACACAAGAACTCACTCAGCTGTCTTCTATTAAGACAGATTGCAGAGATTTGCAAAACGGTTAGACTATACCACAAAATTAATTCAGGGCTTAGAAAATAGTCATTTCTCAAAAAAAGAGGGATTTATGTTAGATGTACTGATTTGTCACCTTTTTAAAATAAATTAATTTTAATTTCCAAACATAGTAAATATTGACATAACTCACATTAAAAAAAAAAAAACTCTTAAAAGTGTGGGAATCGCTGATTTAAAGGTATATCCACCAAGCTTCAGTAGTAATGATCTCTAGGTAAGAGTATAAGAAACTGTCACTGTCTAGCACATATTTTTGTGTGTAGTCTATTTTAATTTGGGCAACACTTTTTAAACATAAGGAAAATAACCAAGATATTTTCAAAAGAAAAAAAATATAGAAATACTGTGAACTTACAATGCTCAAGGTACACTGAATAAAATAGTCAAGCCAGGTATGGTGGCTCACACCTGTCATCTCTGCACATGGGAGGCTGAGGCAGGAGAACCGCAAATTCTAGCCAGCCTGGGCTGAACAGTGAGTCTCAAACTTAAAAGAAGGAACAAGGTAGAAGGAAAAAAGGGAAGGAAAGAAGATGGGAGAGGAGATTGGGGGGGGAGGG
>NW_008352136.1:583337-597107 GCF_000622305.1 Nannospalax galili
AAGGAAGGAAGGAAGGAAGGAAGGAAGGAAGGAAGGAAGGAAGGAAGGCAGGCAGGCAGAAGTCAGGCTGGCCACATTTTTTTTTTTAATCTTCCTTGCTTCATAAAATATTACTAGGCATGCTTTATTTAATTCAAATCATTTTAAAGGTTTAAAACATGCACACTATAATTACATCTTTTTTTTTCTTTTAATATTAAGGTGCTGGAGAGATGGCTCAGTGGTTAGGAACATATACTTCTCTTGTGGAGGACTCCAGTTCAGTTCCCAGCACCATTCAAAACTGCTATAATTCTAGCTCCAAGGAATCAGACACCTCTGGCCTCCTCAGGAATCTGCACTCACATGTACACACCCAGACACACATACACATAATTAAAAATAAATCTTAAGGGGCTGGAGAGAGGGCTCAGTGGTTAAGAACACTGGTTGTTCCTGCAGAAGACCAGCGTTCGAATCCCAGCACCCACATGGCAGCTAACAACTGCCTGTAACTCCAGTCCCAGGGGATCCAACAGCCTCTTCTGTCCTCCACAGGCACTGCACGACACGGGTGCACTTACCTACATACAGGCAATACATGCACACACATACAATAAAAATAATAAATAAAAATAATTTAAAAATAAATAAATAAATCTAAAAAAACAAAAACAAAAACCCCCAGTCCCATCAATAGTTATCAGCTAAAGTTTGCCTGATTTAACCCAGGCACGGTGACGCAAGCCTTTAATCCCAGTGCTCGGGAGGCAGAGGCAGGCAGATCTCTGTGAGTTCAAGGCCAGCCGGGTCCACACAGCAAGTTCCAGGCCAGCTGGGGGCTGCAGGGAGACCCTGTCTCAAAAAGACCAAAAAAAAAAAAAAGCTTGCCTGATTTAAGAAAAAAAAAAAAAAAAATTAGAGGCTGGAGAGATGGCCCAGCAGTTAAGAGCACTGGCTTCTCTTGTAGAGGATCCAGTTCAATTCTCAGCACCCAAATGGCAGCTAACAACTGTCTGTAACTCCAGTTCTAGTGTATCCAATACCCTCTTCTGGCCTCCATAGGAACTGAACACACATGGTGCACTTACATACATGCTGGCAAAAACACGTAAGCATCAAAGTCTCTCAACAAATATACCCACATCATGAACTAACATCATGAAGCCCTTCCCCTGCAGGTTACCTTTCCAGGTTGTAATACTCCAGCCACATGTTGGCGTACTTGGCATTTCCTTTGGTCATGATGCTGTCCCAGAGTTCTCGAGCTTTCTGCATATTATTACATAGTCGAGCCTAAACACATTAGCAAGCTCCATCAGGACAGGCCTCAAACAGTACAAACTTACTCCACACAGATATGCCTAAAACATTCCACCTCACACCACGACCATGACACAGAAATCAGTGATGGCTCCAGGCCTCCCTCTGGTACTAACAGGCCAAGGCCAAGCCTCTCTGCCTTTCTATAGTGGTGAGTCTCAAAAGGTCTGCTGCTTATGGGATGCAGCTTAGTGGTAGAGCTTGCCTAGCATGGGTGAGGCCCTGATTCCAAAATAAAACAAAACCTGTGTGCCTGTACCTCTTGTGAACATGGAGCAGAAGCCCTCAGCACAACAGTATTGCACAGCCATTTAGTTTTTATTTTTTTAATCAAACTTAAATAAACTGCTTACTTTGAGAGAAATACATAAGAAGAAACACTGAGCTAATACTAAATGCTAGCTCTGCCACCAAAACATTATATGACTTGGAGAAGTAATATTACCTGAGTTCTGAGCCTGTTTCCTCACCCTTAAAATTTCGACAAATATCCCATACAGAAATTACCTGGCAAATGTTTGTTTCATTGGTCTGATTCCCTCTCATTAAACACAGAATTTTATAATTTTATCAGTTGATAAAGGGCAGGTTCCACAACTCAACTCAGCTTGATGTCCCTGGCTCAACAGCAATTTTCAACTACCTCCTCTACTGGTCAGATCATCCACCTCCTGGACAAGATTAAAGCTTTAAGTAGGCAGAGACCAAGCAGTTCCATAGCACCTGCCAGGCTGCTGGTAAGCAGCACACACCCTCAAGCAGCAGTGGCGGAGGGACTGTAGAGATGAGCGGGTCAACAGCCAGCACTGGACATATGCTCCTACACCACTGGCTTGGGGACTTCTCCCCAAGAGAAGAGCAAGCTGACCAAGCTAGTCAACAATACGGGGCCCTGCAGAGCCCAGACCACATCCAGAGATTCTGCCCAATTTTAATTAATGCTGTATAAAGCATTACTGAACCAAAGGCAGGTAAGGCTGAGACCTGGCAAGATGCTTACCTCGATCCTAGCCCAGTTCTGCATGATCATGCAGCTTGGATCTCCACTCTCACTGAAACCTTCCAGAATGGAATTGAGACAATTAGAGTTCTGAGGTAAGTATCCCTTGGCTGAAAAGAAAAGGTTCTTCAAGCAAGTACAGGCAACCCAAACAGGTGGACAGCAGGCTGGGCCAGACTTACGCTCTTCAACCTCCTGCTGCAAATACTCCAGAGCACGTGTGAACATGGCCCGCAGCTCTTCCAGCTCCTTACTAGAGTCTATTGGAAAAGGTAAAAGGAACTTCCTGAAGCCACCAAGCCACCTTTTTGTAATCTTACACCCAAACCACTGGAGGCCCGCTTGGACTGCATGTCAGGTGGAAGAAAATGAAGTAAATCACCAGTCTTGCCTCCTTGCACATTAAAAAAGAATTAGGAGAGGAGAACTACATGGATGGACAGAACAGTGACAGCAAGGGCTGCTGAGTATGTCGCGGCAGGGGACAGGCAAACAGCACAATGCTGCATGAAGCAGCACCCTCCATGCACAACTACAAGTTAGGGATTTTTTGGCTGTCCTTTAGCATGAACAAGGCTCTTACAGAAATTCAGAATCTCAAAAACACAGCAGTCTTATGTGAAAAAAGATCTGGGGTTTGTGATGGTTAGTGTCAACTTGACAGAATCACCTGGGAGATAGGCCTCCAGACACACCTGTGAGGGATTGTAACTACATTAACTGAGCTGGAAAGACCCATCCATTGTGGGTGGCACCATTCCCTGACTGGGAACCTGGATTGTATAAATGGAAACAGGGCACTGAGGAGCAGCGTACATTCTTCCGACCATGGACATGGTATGACCAGCTGCTTCAAGTTCCTGCTGCCATGACGTCCCCACCATGACGGACTGTGCCTTGAACTATGAACTATTTGAATAAAACCTTTACTCCCTTAACTTGTTTTTGTCAGAGTACTTTATCAAACCACAGAAAAGAAACTGACGGAGTTTAGGAAAGGGGCAGACATAGGAAACAAGAGAATCGGCTATGGGGTTGGCAGGACCCAGCATAACACACAAGGACCATTGCTCTCTTCCTTTTACTCCAGTTTGACTTGTTAACATCAGAAACTGATAGTTTCTGAGGGAAAAAGTTACCACACCCCCAAATCACATGTTTGTAGAACAGGGACATATCACCAAAACATGTTAAGAGAAAGTCCAGGGGCTGGAGATGACCCAGTCACTAGAGTGCTTGCCATCCAAGCAGTGGACCTAAGTTCAATCTCCAGCACCCATGGAAAAAACCCAGGGTGCTGATGCATACTTGGAATCCCAGTGCTAGAGAGGTGGACACATGTGGATTGGGGGTGGGGGAGTTCTAGTCAGCCAGCCCTCAGCTTAATCAGCTCAAGGTCAATCAATGAGAAACCCTATCTCAGAAAACAAAACTCATGAGGAACAACATCTAGGGCTGACCCATGTCAAGGAAGGAAAAGAGGGAAGAAGAAAGAGGGGAGGAGAGGGGAAGGAGGGGGAGGGGAAGGGGAGTCCAGTTCTGAGGAAACTCATGTACTTAAGTACCTTGTTTGAAGTCAACCCTTCTCCTCAGGTAATCTAAGTACGCCTGCCAAATCTCCACATAATCTGTGGCCTGGATGAAGCCGGCACTCAGAGCATTTTCGAAGGTTGCTGTAGTAGAGAAAGCAAGAGGAATAACTGCCAATGCAAAAACAAAGTTACCAAAACTCTGACTATAAACACAACGTTGACTTAAAAATAACAGATGTATAAGGCTACAGGTTTCTATCCCCAGTACAAAATAAAAGAAAAAAACTACAAGATACAACATATTAAAATGAGCAAAAGAAAAATATTTAAAAGAGAAGGTCCTACAGAAAGGACTCATTCCATAAAATGATGTGCCATAGAATCCCAGGTCAGGCATATTTTGAAGAGTGACTTCTAAGTAGCTCACCATGGGGGCTGGAGAGATGGTTCAGTGGTTAAGAGCCCTGACCACTCTTGCAGGGGACCCAGGTTCAATTCCCAGCACCCACATGGCAATTAACAAGCATCCTAACTCTAGCTCCAAGGGATCCGACACCCTCTTCTGACCTCTGTGGGTGCACTTATACATATGCTGGCAATACACTCATAAAGTAATAAAAATAAATATTTTTTTTAAAAATTCACAGTGAGTATCAGATGTTAATAACTCTTAAGAAGCCAAGCATGCAGGCAGTGTATAAGCCAGTGAGAGCCCTTTCTGTCACTACTACACTGTCCCAGAGACAGCCCTGGGAAATGCAGATTAAAGTCACATCCCACTTGGGCTTCTCATGAGACAAGTTTTCAAGTTGGGGAATGGTGGCATGTGCCTGGATTCCAGCACATGGGACACAAGCAGGAGGGTACAAAGTCCACTGCAAGCCTCAGCTGTGTAGCAAGTTACACCAGAAGATCATTTCAAAAATAAATAGATAAATAAATAATTAGAAATTTTCCCACAAAAAACATTCATACCGGAAATCATTTGATGATCAACTCCATGTCTCTCCATGGCCAAAAGGTACCGACTCCATAGAGCAACTGTCCAGGGGCAGTTTCTAACAGCACGGCTGTGTACAGATAAAACCAAATCCTTTACTTTCAGCTGTCGATCCTATGATAAAGAATTCCAGGGTGAGAAGATAAAATGATTGTTAAGATTTCCTCAGTGCTGTAATTTGGATATAAAATGCCCTCCCCCTGACCTCTTGCATTTGAACACTTGGTACCAGCTGCTGTCACTGTTTGAGGGGGCTTTAACTTTTGGGAGGTGGGTCCTAGCTCAAGAAGTGGGTCAGTGGAGGGATGAGCCTTGAGGGTTGTAGCCCAATCCTGCTCCCATCCTCCACCCCTCTCTTTGCTCCCTGAGACCATTAACAAGCAGATGCCACACACTCCCAGAGCCAGAGTCGTAATACCATGCCTTCCCCGCCATGACAGACTGTACCCCCTCAAACCGTAAGCCTCTTCCCTTGAGTTGCTTCCTGTCAGGTATTTGGTCACATCGACGAGAAAAGTAACTAACACAATCACCAATGAGACACTCCCAGCAAAACCAACTGATGGAAGAAATTTCCTTTAAAATGTCTCCTGTGAAGCTGGGTGTGGACAATGTGGAAGCCTGTAATCCCAAGCCACGGGAGACTGAGCAGGAAAATAAGATCGAGGCCAGCCTGGGCTACATAGTGAGACCCTGTCTCAAAAGAAATGAAAATAAAATATAAATAATTCTTATGGACTGGTTCCTTCAAGGAAGAAATCAGCAGGGTAGAGGAAGAGGGGTGAGGCAGGAGGAGCCCACAGGCTACAACATCCCTAGACAACCCTAATGTATGGATCCTTTCACACAAAAAGGATCTTTACTATACACACATATTAAAATACCACCAGTGATTTCTGGACTTGCTTAAAAAGAATAGAGATGGGAAAAGTAGGTTAGAATACAGCCACGAAGCCAGACTAGAGCTTGCTAACCACTGCAAAGGCAGACAAGGTGGCAGGGAAGGCTTTGTATTACCAATCTATTTCACGATCACATTTTCCCCATAATAAAAAAGGCATATAAAACACTCTTATGAAGTCTTCAGTAATAAGACCATACGCAAATCAGTTTAAAATATCATCAGATGTGAGAATAAATTTCTAAGTGGCAAAAAGGAGAAAATGGGGGGAAGGACGCCAAGGAGAAAAAACAGAGAAGGGCAGCACCTAACTAGCTCCTGTTGCACCTATCCATGTCCTTTCAAGAAGATTTCACCTTGAAAAAAAAACAAAATAAAATGGGAGAGTTATCTTACTAGGTACTGACTGTAACGGATCCATAAGTCCGGGACCAGGCAGTTCTCAACCAGGGCACGCTCGAAGATCAACTGAATGCGAGCAGGATCACCGATTTTCATCTCAAAATCGATGTATGCTTGATATTCCACCAGCCTCGGGGCTTCTGCTTGCAACTAGAGCATAGGAAAATTGCACTCAAGTGAAATTTATAGTTATTTGATATTCTGAGAAAGCACAAAAACATCTTCAAATAAATCAATGTTGCAAGAATAGCTAAATCAAGCCAGGCACGATGGTGCATGCCTTTAATCTCACCACCCAGGAGGCAGAGACAGAAGCCAGTGGACTTCTGTGAGCTCGAGATCAGCTGGGTCTCCAGTGGGAGTCCAGGCCAGCTGGGGATTCAGGGAGACTCTGCGTCAAAAAGACCAAAAAAAAAAAAACCCCAGCTAAACCAAGAACAGGATCAGCAAATACTTCTCAGAACTCCTCACACAGGATCTATAACTTGGTGAACACAGTGAGCGTCCTTCCACCTGGTCCCAAGTGCCTCCTCATGCCAAGAGTCACAAAGGCTCTAAACCGGTCTCTAAATGTACTCCTGGACCAGAGAATCGAATCAAAGAGCGACACCTCTGCCAGTCACCACTGACCATCATTCTATCTTTCCAAACTAGCATTGCTCAGTACTTCAGATCACTCGTTCAAAATGCCAGATGCTACAAGAACACAGGTGCAGCCGAAGAGAGAGGAGGCAAGGCTGAGTGCATACCAACCAAAGATACATAATCGCGATTCTCTTTAGACAGAATCCTCTTTTTCAACTTGTTTTCTCTTCATCTACACTCTGCTGATAGCCACAACAGCATGGGACAAGTTGAGGACTTGGCTAATTAGGCTTTGTGAAACACAAGTGCACACACAGCTGAAAGAGAAAAGGGTGCAAAGGCTCTGCGTATAGGGACAAGTTTCAGAGCCTCGGTTTCCCATAATGATGAATTCGATAGGCACTACCACAAGAACAACTACAACAGCTCGGTTAGATGTAACAACCTAAAATCATCAACTGGAAGAGATGGTAAATACAGAGGACAAAAGATCTAAAGGGCAGAGAGCCCAGATAAGCTTTTGTTCACTTTAACGTATATTAATGATCTGAACTTCAAAGCATTTCTGAGAGGCTGGTCTCATTCTAGCCCCATCTTACATTCAGGGAAACTAAGGCACAAGGAAGTTAAACACCCAGAGTCAGAGAGTTAGTAAGTTGTAGAACTGAGGTTCAAAACTGATGCAGCTAACCCTCAAAGTCTGGCCTCTTACTTGGTAAGAGAAAGAAGACACTGAAAACAGAATCAAGATGCCCAAACAACCTCAAAGAAGATAAATAAGATATCCAGTCCTAAACCCAAGGTAATGAAACCGCAGGACATCAAACCAAACCAATAGGAATCTTAAAATCCACCAGACAACAATAATGATTGCTGTCGAAGCAAGATTGTGAGCTCCTAATGAAAAGAGAAAACAGAGACAGATGTGTTCAGTTGCAAGAACACAATTCTACAGCCTGAGAAAACAGCTATCAGAAAGGGAAGCAAACACAAGACCTTTTCAGACAATGCTGGAGAAAATCTGCTCCCAAGAAACCCCAAGTGCCAAGACTGTGCACGATTAACTTCCAGCCATGGCAATGCGATTTCAGATGAAAGTCCTAAGATCCAAAAAGGAAAGCAAAGAAAACAGAATGCATATACAGTAAATTTAGACGAACTATGACTGTCTAATGTCTTGATAGACCAAACCAAAAGACAAAATAACTCAAGAAAATGAGGCCACAAGTCTAAGGTGTGTGGTAAATGGCAACTACAAATAACATTGTAAACAAAAACACCCAAAGACTGTAATGCTTATTAGAAAGAAAACTTTAGTAAGCCTGGCAGACTAAAAAAAAATATGAAATAGCAACTGCATTCTTATATATCAAGAACTAGAAAATGAAAATCTTGACAAAGATACAACTAACAAGTACTTAATACTTTACATCTAGCTGTGGATAGTGGCGTACGCCTTTAATCCAAGCACTCAGGAGGCAGAGGCAGGCAGATCTCTATGAGATTGAAGCCAGCCTGGTCTACATAGTAAGTTCCAGGCCAGCTGGAGCTACAAGACCTTATCTCAAAAAAAAAAAAAAGAAAGAAAGAAAGAAAAAGAAAACACACTTTACACCTAAAATATGCTTTCTAGACAGTGGATAAATTCATAAAATTATTATCAATTATTATCAAGAAGTCTTACAGACAGGCAAGACGCAAACAGCAGAGACCTATACAATGTTCTTAGATTAGAAGACATGAATTTTTCCTCAAATTGATCCACAGATCTAATGCAATGTCAATAAAAAAAAAAATTTCAACAGAATTTTAAAGCTGATTCTAAGTCTGATGGAAACACCAACAGCTAGAGAAGCCAAGACACTCTAAAAGAGGGGCCAGTTGAACAGGATCCATCCAACCCATGAAGAAAACTATCATTACAACACAGGATCAGCAGAGCAGCACACTAGTGGACAGACACTCTGTGGCCCTGCACACCAGCAAAGAGGACAGAACATCAGAATCAGACCCACAAACTGGTTCTCCATTCAGGTTCAGATCATACACAAAAACCAGTTCAAGAAATAAAAAATAGAAAACTTTAAAAAGAAAACACTACTAACAAAAACGATGTCATTTAGAAAAGTGAAAAGGTAAGTCAAAAGTAAGGGTTAAGACCCAGAGCTCCCAAGCAAGCAGCAAAAAGACAAATAAAGGTCCTCTCTCTCTCTCTCTCTCTCTCTCTCTCTCTCTCACACACACACACACACACACACACACACACACACACAATCTGATTGGCCAATGTGCATGAAAGATGTTCAATATCATTAGTAACCAGGAAAAATGCAAATTAAACTACAACCCAGACTTAATACACTGACTTAAGAAAGTCAACAGACAAGACTGGCACAGCTCCAAGACCCTGTCACTGCTGGCTGGGGTGCCCTGGCAACCTGGAACACTCGAACACACCTCAGCATGAGACTGCAATTCAGCGAGTTTGTTCGCATGCACGCTTCCATGTGTATCAGGAGATGTATGCAAGAATGTGCAGAACACAGCACCTCCTAGCAAAACAATGGAGACAGACCTAAGACCCAGCCCATGACAGCAGTGAAAACACAGGCGCTGTACTGTACTTAGCACCATGAGTCAGGCCCACAAGCATGAGAGATGAAAGAAGAAACACAGAAGGAGTCTATTAAAGATGAATCGAGCAAAATTCAGCACTATATTGAGAATACATTCAGAGGTTGTAAAACTCTAAAGAAAATCAAGGGAACAATCATCACAAAAGTCAGGAGAGTGATTACCTCTTGGGAGAGGGAGGAGGAGACAATCGGAGAGGGGCACATAGGAGGCTTCTAGGGTACTGGCAATGTTCTATTCTTAACCTAGGTGGTGGGTACACGGATGTTCACTTTATTATTAGGATGGAAACTGTTCATATACATTTATATACTCTATATTTCCCAGTAAGACAAACTTGAAAGACACGGTTCAACTTTCGAGTGGCATCAAAGCAGTATCTGCGGGGAGAGGGAGCAGCAGCACTTACCAGAGCCTCCTCATAGGGCTTGTACTTCTCCAGCTGCTGGCATGCTTTGTGATAGCTCTGAAGCACTGACTCTGGTATGGGGTCTTCTGACCATTCTTCATATTCTGCAAATGTGGCCTCCATATCTATTTAAAGATGGACCCAATCCATGAGTCTTGTCATTGGGTTTTATTAACTCGAACATAGAAAACACTATGAGACTCAAGTGCCACCCCGCCTCCCACACCTGTGGCCATAACAGCTCTTAGCAGATTCTGAGTTCTGCGAGGCCCAGACTTGAATTCAGAATCTATCTCAAAGCAACAGAGCAGACAATACCACCGGCTAGTCAGTCAAGGAGACTATGGACAAGACATGAACACGTGCCTAGTGCTCCACAGCAACATCCTATGCTTCCCAATGGCTACCTCATCAGTTCTCCTACCACTAAAAGGTGGGTTCTACTATAATCCTCACTGTCAGGTGAAGGCACTGAAGCTGAGGGTAAGCTGAGGGTAAGTTAACTTTTCCACAGCTAACAGCAGAGCAGCCTGGCTGCCTCACATTGCTATGTGAAAAGGAATCTACAAACCAGGTCAGTTCTGGCCTTTTCTGGCTGACAGTCAACAATTCAATTAGACAGTCACTTCCTAGCATGTTATCTGCATCCAAATAGTTAACTCAAGTTGGGCTCAAGCAGCTTGCCCTGAGGGTAGACAGCACACAATGGACTAAGGGAACAGACAAGGGCAGTGTCTATCACACACACACACACAGACACACACACACAGACACACACACACACAGACAGACACAGACACACACACATACACACATACACAGACACAGACACACACACACACACACACAGACACACACACACACACAGACAGACACAGACACACACACATACACACATACACACAGACACACAGACACACAGACAGACACAGACACACACACACACACACACACACACACACACACACATGCGCGCGCACGCGCGCGCGGAAAAGTCCTCCTGGGCCTACTAGGCCCACTGCTCACAGCCTTGCCAAAATATAGCCACCCAGAGAGAGACTCTTAACCAAAACCCAGGAAATCAAGACACAAATACCTAAAATCAACTTCTGGACCCAGTCACCCCAGAGTGCCAGGCACCCATGGAAAATCCCCACTGATATGGAAGAGACCATTGCTGAAAAGTAACTGTTGGTCTCTAGTGTCCCAGAAAATACACATCCATTTCCCTGCGCCTTGGATGGACTGTATCTCCCTGCTCCAACTGTTTTCAAGTAGGAAGAGATGGCATCTGGGTTCCTGTCCTGCTTCTGCCCTTCACAACCCTCTCTGCATTTACAATTCAAGACAGGTTTTTCCTAAAGACCTTGTCCAGAGATGCTGTCCAATAAGAATGAGCACACCAGCCCCACCTGCCTTAAAGAATGCTGGGAAGGGGCATGCGCAGGAGCACCACCAAACCACAAAGGGTTGGCTACCAAGTCATTTTTCTTACCATAGAGGGGGATGGCCAGCTGTCGTCGGAAGAGGTTGTGGACTTTCTCAAGCTGTGAAGCAAAGGTTTGTTCCCAGTCAGAAGGGGAAAGGAAGTCAGCCATGGGCTAAAGAAGCAAATTAGTGAAAAACGACAAACTTTGGGTCTTTCTACTTCAAAAAGACATCTCAACAAATTGTCAATTCGATCTTTAAAAAAAAACCTATGACTTCTTACACATGAGGTATCATCCCAAATGCTGCCTCTAAGGGCTTATGACGGGGAGAGAAAAAGGAATGTCATAAAGGAATCCTGGGACCAGTGAGATGGCTCAGCAGGCTCAGATGGCTCAGCACCTGCCACCAAGCCCAACAATCTGAGTTCACTCCCTGGGTCCCACATGGTGGAAAAAGAAAATTGACTCCAATGAGTTGTCCTCTTAACTCCACACACTTGCTGTGTCAAGAACACACACACACAAAATACAAAATAAAAATTTTTTAATCTAATAAAAATTTTAAATAAAAATATTTTAAAGGGGATCCAAATGACTATGAGGTACAAAAACTAAGTATCACGAAAGCAAAGGACTTTAACGATCACAGCACAGAGGCCCTGTTGCTGTCACACAAGAGGCCTGGGAAAGGGTCTGGAAGGCAGCAGTACCAGTGGACTCAGCGAAACAACAGCACAGTGAGAGACAACAAAATGCAAAAAACGTGTGGAGGAGCCAGGCGTGCTGGTGCACATCTGTGAGCCCAGCACTCAGGAGGGAGAGGCAGCAGGATTATGAGTTTGAGACCAGGCTGCTTGGGGCAGTCGGAGCAGACACTGAGGGCCACCGAGAGCACACAGAGGTACTGGCTTCACTCAGTGTCAGCAGACGATGCCACCGAAGACTTTGGAACAGGGCTGCATCCAAGGAGCAGCTGAGCCTGTACATCAGACTGCACTTTCCCCAAAGGCACAACTGAGCATGGTATAAAGACACACATGTACCAAATACACATATGCAGATATGTAAAAATGTGACTACGTAGAGCTATATGAGTCTAGTTACATGGCTGTTCATACACATTTACCTGGAATCATAGGACTAAAGCAACAGTATTTAAATATCATAATAATCTAATAAGTCAAAGATATCACTCTTACTATTCCACAAAGACAGTACTTTATTTTACTGTCCATCCCTTAACAGACAGACAAAGGTGGATATGTTAACTGTAAGATTTTTTTGGACATTTGTTTCAAAATAGCATTTCCCACAAGCCTGGGTCACAGAGACTTGGACACTCACCCGAGCAGCTTCCACGATGGCACTTTCGAACTCTCTGTATGCCTCCCAGATGGCTAGGCCTTTGGTCATGTGTAAACCAACAGACGACAGAGCCCTTTCAAACACAGAGCGAACTTTCTCAAGACCACCTTTCTGACCAATCCCACCAACTGAGTACTGGCCATATTCTAGCCAAATGTTCGGACCTAAAATGAGAAGCATTCTATAAGCTCAGCATATAACAGCCCAAATGCCAAGCCATGTAAACAAAACATGTACTCATCAGAAAAGTGCTCACTTGTGGGGGAAAGAAAAAAAAAAACCATTACCAGCAGCAGCATCCCAACTCACCTATACCAATGCTGCAACCTAAAAAGACATCTTCACTTTCCTAGTCTAATCACTGACATTTTACTGCATAAACAGTACATGCCAAGTAGAAAAATGTAAACACGTGTGAGTATAAAGCTTATTGAAACTGAAGGGATGGGCTATTAAAAAAGGACACAAAGTTGGGAGGGACTGGGGAGAGACCAGGGAGGAGTTAGGAAGAGTGGGGGTGAATATGACCAAAATATATTGCATGCATGTCTCTCTCTCTCTCTCTCTCTCTCTCTCTCTCTCTCTCTCTCTCTCTCACTCACACACACCCCAAAAACAAAAATAGAACTGAAGGAAGCAGGGGCTAGAGCTCAACATGGAGGTCCTGCGAGGCCCTGGGTCAGATACCCAGACAAGAGGAAGAGAAAAGCTCAGCAGGTAAAGGCACCTGCTGCCAAGCCTGACAACCTGAGTTCAATGCCCAGGACACACAAGGTGGAAGGAGAAAACTGACTCCCAAAAGTTGTCCTCTGACCTCTCTCTCTCTCTCTCACTCACACACACCCCAAAAACAAAAATAGAACTGAAGGAAGCAGGGGCTAGAGCTCAACATGGAGGTCCTGCGAGGCCCTGGGTCAGATACCCAGACAAGAGGAAGAGAAAAGCTCAGCAGGTAAAGGCACCTGCTGCCAAGCCTGACAACCTGAGTTCAATGCCCAGGACGCACAAGGTGGAAGGAGAAAACTGACTCCCAAAAGTTGTCCTCTGACCTCCACATGTATGTCTACTCTCTCCTCGAAAAGAAAGTTGTCCTCTGACCTCCACATGTATGTCTACTCTCTCCTCGAAAAGAAAGAAGATATATTTTAAAAATTAAAAAAAACAAGCCGGGCATGGTGGCACATGCCTTTAATCCCAGCACTCAGGAGGC
>NW_008352136.1:597172-601051 GCF_000622305.1 Nannospalax galili
GGGTGAAAGAGAAACCCGTTCAAAAAAAAAAAAAAAAAAAAAAAAAAAAAAAAAAAAAAAAAAAAATTAAAAAAACAAAGTCAAAAGGGGCTAGAGAGATGGCTCAGTGGGCATGAGGGCCTGAGTGCAAATTCCAAGCACCTACATGAAAAAGCCAGGAATGGCTATGTGTGCCGTAACCCTGTCATTGAGGGTGGAGACAGGCAGATCCTGAGAGCTCTGGAGCCAGCCAACCCCAGCTGCTTCTGATTCCCTGAGAGATTCCGTCTCAAGGCAATAAGGCAAAGAGTGACAGAAGAAGTCACTCAGGCTCCCTGCTCTGGCCTCCACATTCATCTACATAGACATCTGCATCCACACACCCATGTACATACACACACACACCATACAGATCATATATACACACATAAGACACACCACACAAAGACATACATCACACACACCACACACCACACACACACACACACACACACACACACACCCCACCATCACCACATACCACGTACCATACAAACAGCCAAAGAGCCAAGGCCATATACTGTGAACACCCCAGATTTCTTAGCCAGCCTAAAAAAATTACCAATACATGCTGAGGAATGAGATCTATACCAGGCATCTTCAAATGTCTGAAACAGCTGAAAACTAAGAAGCAGGCCAAAGTACTTCCTGAACATTTAAAACCAGCGGCATAACTTCCATGCACTAAAGCTCCTGAAAGTAACACTTAAAAGTTCCTCAGGCCCTTATTCAAAATTCTATGAGACATAATCTAAAAAGGGTCTCACTAAGTAGCCCAGGTTGGCCTGGAACTTATATATCTTCCTGCCTCTGCCTCCTGAGTGCTGGGATAACAGGGATGTGCCACCACATCAGGCCCAAGAAAAGGCTAGCCTTAACTGCCTGAAAATGCCATGTAAGTTCTCCCTGCCAGATAGAAGCTGAGTGTGAGATATTTACTCTCTTACTACAAATATTTCTTCTGCTTTTATTTTAAAATCAGACATTCTCTATTGAACATTAAGACAATCACAAAGGAAACTCAATTCTAAGTGTTAGACCAATGCTCTCCTTCCTAGCCAACATCTCACTGCACATCCAGGACAGTAGAGACCAGCTCTGGTAGTCCCCTACCCGGGCAGGGACTCACAGATGTAGTCCTTCACGGCTCTCTCGAAGAGGTCGTACACGTGCTCTCGGTCCAGGCCATCCATGGCCATGCTGATCTCATCATGCAGCCACTCCAGCCACAGTTCTAGAAAACAGCATCAGCTCATTACCAGGGGCCTCAGCAGGGGGCAGCTGAGAGCAGGCACTAGAGAGAGACAGCACAGCACAGACATTCCACCACTGTACTTCCACAACCTGTCCAGTTCACAAGAAATTCAATTCTTTTTAATTTATTTTTATTTTATGTGCATAGGTATACTGACTGCATGTATGTAAGTGCACCTGTGTCATTCAATGCCCACAGAGGTCAGAAGAAGGCGTAGGATCCCCTGGAACTGGAGTTACAGAGAGGTGTTAGCTGTCATGTGGGTGCTGAGAACTGAACCCGGGTCCTCTGTAAGAGCAGTCAGTGCTCTTACCACTGAGTCATCTCTCCAGCCCCAGAAATCCAATTCCTAAAACCTGAACCAAGCATACAGATTTTATGCTTCCAAATATAATAAAACATGTAATGGCCCGAGTTTCTTGGGCACTTTCTACTTTTCAAAGCACTTTATTTTTTCTCCTACAATCTTGTGAGGTAATGATAATGGACCCATCCAAGGACTTATGGGCAGCCAGGCGTGTGCAATGCCTTGTACAGAAATGCTTATCCTAGTCAGTCATGTACCACAAGACAAAAACTACCGTTATCCTCAATCCTCCTGTACTGCAAAAACTGAGTCTTAAACTGGTTCCATGATTTGCTTAAGGCCTCAGAGTAGTAACAGGTCCAGTCAGGAATGCACCTGTGCAATGTGATTTCAGCATCTCCACTCAATAGCCACCCCTCGTAGAAGGGAGACAGGGACAGAACTGGGTCCAATACCAGGGTTTTCCCAACAGAAAAGATCACTTATAAATATTCATGAAGATCAGATCACAAAGTTGCTTGGTGAGATTGTTTCTAATAACCAAACATGCAGAAATAAACTAAATGCAAAACCACTACGCAAAGATTAATGTATGACCCATTTGCATCACAAACTGTAACAGTCGAATTATGTTTACAATTTTGTGGTTCATGAGAATGGGTTAAATGCATACATGCTGGAATGGGAAAAAGACCACAGAAACACAAAAACATGTAAAAGAAGATGTTGTCATAGGTTAGGGTAAAGAAATCAGGATTCGAAATGTCAAGTTGGATCATCACACTATGCTCTGCAAAAAACTACAAGACAGCAACCTAAAGGAGCTGGCTGTGAATGACAGCTTTCCTCTTTACACCTTGTGATATGTTCCGATCTCTCTCTAAGCAGCACTGGAAAAAAAAAAAAGAAAAGCGCACCAGTCAACTCTCCAAACTAAAAGCATCCCAGAGCGGAAGCCATACCTTCAGTCAGGGGAAAGATCTCACTCATCTTCTGGCGGGCCACCCGCACTTTGGTGAGCTCCCCTTCCAGCCGCAGCAGGCGGATCAGGTCCACGTGGCAATTATAATCATAGACATTGATAGATAGCTAAAAAGGAAAGTGACAGAAGTTGAAATCAAAGTTGAAACCTAAAGTGCCAGCCTCAAAATGACTTCAGCATTTGTCACCTTGGGTGAAAATGGACATACCTGCCGCAAACAAATTAATGAACTACCTGGAAGGCCACTGAGCAGGCAAAGCAATATATGCTTTCCATAGGAAGAAAACAAAAGAAGTGTTATATAAACAGAAAGGCTCCTCCTTTCTTACAATTCCTGTTAGACAACTCTCCGGTCCTCTCTGAAATAAAGGAGGCATCCTACTGAAACAAAAAGTGAGCGTCCCTGGGCAAGCTACTATTCACTCCCTTAGCCTCCGCTCTCATCTATAAAATAAGGGTGCAGCTGCTTTCCAGCCCACAAAGCTCCTGTCAGGGTTTGTAAATGACAGAGGCAGCACAAAAGCTCTTTTATTTTACTGAATAAGATGAAAATTCCTACTAAAGAAATAAGGGTGCCAAGAGGCTGGTATGAACTCCAGGATGACAGGACCCTAACCTCGTAGTTGGGACCATCACTTTGCCCATGACCACCACTTACCAGGTGACCTTGGCACACAACCCAAGTCCTAAAAAACTCTAAGACAAGACAAACACAGTGTGCCAGCCACTGGTACCTGAACTGTTTAAGTGATGCTGCCACACTGAGTTTCTCTGGAACATTCTAGTTAGCTGTGACCTACCTGTCCTGTTGTCATCCAAGACATGCTCCTGTCCAGAAGCCTGCAATAAATTGCATTTAGTGCAATGCTGGTTCTGCCTGTCTCCTGTCTCAAGGCCCCTCTGCCTTCAGCAGCCAGATCACAAAGACTGGGTTTTACCAAACTACTCAGGGTCTACTGACACTGAGCAACAAAGAAGCATACAAGGACTTATTTTCACACGTGAAACTTTTCAAGCTAAAAGTTTTTCTTTAATTTTTTATGAATTTATGTGTATGAGTGTATTGCCTGCATATATATAAGTGCAGCGATGTCATGCACTGCCTTTGGAGGTCAGAAGAGGGTGTCAGATCCCCTGGAACTGGGGTTAGGGACGGTTGTTAGCCACCAAGTGGATGCTGAGAACCAAACCAGGTCCTTTGCAAGAGCAGCCAGTGCTTTTAACCACTGAGCCATCTCTCCAGTCCCTCAAGCTAAAAGTTAAAATATTTTCAGGGCTGGAGAGATGGCTCAATGGTTAAGAGCACTGACTGCTCTT
>NW_008352136.1:601126-604668 GCF_000622305.1 Nannospalax galili
TTTAAAAAAAAAAAAAAAAAGTTAAGCCAGGCATGGTGGCACACGTCTTTAATCCCAGCACTCAGGAGGCAGAGCCAGGTGAGTTCAAGTTCACTCATCTCTGTGAGTTCAAGGCCAGTCTGGTCTACATAGTGAGTTCCAGGACAGCTGGGGCTACAGAGAGACCCTGTCTCAAAAAGACCAAAAAAAAAAAAGTTAAAATATTTTCAAACTATTACACATCTGAGACAAAGGAGAGCTAAAGACTGTCATTAGCAGACCTCCTTTCAAGAGCAACCAGGAAGTAGAGCAGAAGTGGGGCTAAGCACAGGTGAGTCTTATCCCCTCAGGGTTGTTCCAAACCATGTAAGGAGGAAGCAAGCATTTTCAGACCCCGGGACACCCAAAACAGTGATATTTGTAAGCAGAAAGGAAGGGGGGAAGCTTTCTACACTCTGCTGGACAGTGTGTACCAATGCTGTGTCAGTTCAACCTGTAGATTTTACACCCAAAGCACCACCATGAAGCTATTCATGTCAGTCATGATGGCACACACCTGCAATCCCAGCACTCCAGAGGCAGAGGCAGGAAGACTAAGTCAAGGCCAGCCTCAGCTACATAGAGAAATCAAGGTCAGCATGGACTAAATTGTAAAAGCCTGCCTCAAAGAGGGAGGGGGAAGGGGGGAGGGGGAAGGGAAGAAAGAAAAGACAAAACATTTCACCAAGGAGGACCCATAGATAGCAGACAGCCAGTTAGTATTCAACATAGTTAGGCAGCAAGGAAACGTAAATCCAAACCAAACCACAGCACTATTCTGCGGAGGCAGGAGGAACCTGAACCACATCCACTTCCTACAGAGGGAAAGTAACATCTGACTCTCCTGATTTTCCTATTTTTTATATGCTTAAATTTATTATTTTCCTTGTCCTTGATCAAAATTTAAAAATAAAAGTCACTATTATTAATTCACTACTATTATTTAGAACTATTTCTAGATTAAAAAAAAAAAAGAAAGAAAACACAGCCACCACCCACACCTACAAGCACATTATTAAACATTTCCCAGAGATTAAAAAAAAGCATGCTCACCCCAACACCTGCACATGGGTTTATTCCTAGTCCCTCAAACTGGAAACAGACTAACTGCCTTAAAGGTGAATGGAACAGCACATATCCCAGCCACTACTCAATAAAGAGAAGGAACCGACAACACAGACTGACTTGTGCAATCTCAGGGTTTTATACCAGTGGTTTGTGTTAAGGTTCAGACAGCCCCACCCCCTCACCAACAGGATCCCAGGGACTTCTCATGCTCCTGAGAAAAGGGAACCTAGCTGATAAGCACCCTGGTCTTTGAAGTCAAGAGAAGCAGACTTTTCTCCATTGTTTGGCCAACACAGCAGGCTTCCCCTTTGATCTCTAAAGAGGACAGGTTTTAACAGCCCCGCTCTCCCGCTCTCCCACTCCCCCCACCCTGCCCAACTTTTAAAAAACTACATCTTAAAACAACAACGACAACAACAAAAAACATCTTCTGGCCTTCTGCAGGAAGCAGAAGCCTTCCCCTTTAAAAGACCCCAGCTCATGACCCAGGGCAGACATTTTCCCTGCCCGGAAGGGAATCTGTCCCAGACGTGTTCCTTTGCTAATAAACTCTATTTTCTCCTAAACTTTTTCTCAGGCAAAGGGGCTCAAAATTTTGATCTTAGGCCCTCTTGGGAATCAAGCAAATGGTGCTCAGGTACCTACTTTTCTAACTAGACCTGACCATTTTAAATTTCACTGTACATAAAGGTCAGAGGCACTGCTCAGACGAGTCATATGCTTTCAGACCAACAACACTGATTTATATGCCCTGTTCCTTCTGCTGCCCTCATGAGTTTCCTTTCCAGCATAGCTTGTGTCTACAAACTAAGAGATGCTGACAACTTGGCTTCCCATTCACAGCTACAATGGCTGGTGAGAATCATGGACTCCTTTGATTTGCTTTTCTATTTAGGCTATATATATATATATATATATATATATAATGTTACTTTCTTCTTTTCAAAGGAGTCCATGATTCTCACCAGCCATTGTAGCTGTGAATGGGAAGCCAAGTTGTCAGCATCTCTTAGTTTCTAGACACAAGCTATGCTGGAAAAGAAACTCATGAGGGCAGCAGAAGGAACAGGGCATATAAATCAGTGGGTTGTTGGTCTGAAAGCATATGACTTGTGGGAGCAGTGCCTGTGACTTTTATGTATAGTGAAATTTAAAATTTGTTAGGTCTAGTTAGAAAAGTATGCGCCTGAGCACTGCTTGCTTGGTGCCCAACAGGGCCCAAGATCAAAATTTGGAGCCACTTTGCTGGAGAAAAAGGGTAGGAGAAAAAAAAGGCTTTTAAAATGTTTTTCATTTGTTGATGGGGCAAGTGATACTTTGTGATGACTAGACCTGTGTAGCACATGGAAATTTGCTGTACTCCAGGGCCAAACCTTACAAGAGACAAGCTACTACCAACACATGTTACAACAATGAGAGGTAAAAAGTAATGGTCTACTTGAGTGAGAGGCTTGAGATGCCATCTCTACTGCTCTTAACTCCTCCCCTTTCTATATTGTGATTCCTGTTTTTCTCTGAAACAGAGTTATTTCCTCTCTGATGCTCAGATGCTCTATGTTTGCTTATGTTCCTGCCCCATCATGTTACAACAATGAGAGGTAAAAAGTAATGGTCTACTTGAGTGAGAGGCTTGAGATGCCATCTCTACTGCTCTTAACTCCTCCCCTTTCTATATTGTGATTCCTGTTTTTCTCTGAAACAGAGTTATTTCCTCTCTGATGCTCAGATGCTCTATGTTTGCTTATGTTCCTGCCCCATCATTCCCTGAGTACTTTCTAGTTATAATGTCAGGGTAATATTAATTATATTGGTAAATTGTCACGTGCTGCCTGAGCTCACTGAGACACTGACTCTGGAGATGGGCTTGGCCCTCCCACCTCAGACTCAAGCCTACTATCTCAAGATGTGTTCTCCAAGACTTTTCTAGGTTCAGGCTGGCCCCCTACCCTGTGACAAGGAAAAGGAGAACAACAAAACAGCCTAAGAGTAAAGGCACTATGCAGTTGAGAACTGCTAAGGTGTAAATTAATTTCAACAGAGGGTATTACTGACTATAATGAAACTTGCTAATGGAATTATTTTCAGTACTATTTACATTTTATTTATTCTTAACCTAATTTGTAAATGTTTTCTTTTGTCTTTCCTGCCTCCTACAAGGTTTCATTAACTTCCTTCAGTTATTTAGCTCTTAAAAAAAATAAAAAATAAAAGATGCTGCCTCAAATCTATATGAAAACTTAACTCTTTAGGCCACTAATTACCTGTACAAAACAACATCTAAGCTGGCTGGGTAAAATACTATTTATTGAATACCATTTTTGTTTTTAGTTTACTTTCACGGCGTTTTAAGATGTATTTTGTTTATCTACTTCAAAGGTGTTTTGGTTTAAAAATGATAAACCTCGGGGTTGGGGATTTAGCTCAGTGGTAGAGTGCTTGCCTAGCAAGCAAACGGT
>NW_008352136.1:604743-620529 GCF_000622305.1 Nannospalax galili
ATTAAATTAACACCAAAATTCTCTTTAATCTACAACATGGTTCCTGGTACTAAAATATATAAATTATTTCTCTCTCTCTCTCTCTCTCTCTCTCTCTCTCTCTCTCTCTCTGCCCCCCACCACCACTGCCCTTCTGGGACTCTACTAAACCTCTATTAAACCACCACCCTTCTAGGGCTCATCTTCCCTCAGCCTCTACGAAACCTCAGGATCAACTTGTTCCACAAACTTCCCTCCCTTGTGGCTCACTGCGTTTTTTCCGCTTTTCTCCCATCCCATTACTTGTATTTTGTCTCCATCTGCTGGCTGGTCATGCCACTCTCTCATTGCAGGGTTTTCCGCTCCTCTCACCTGCCTTGAAATCACACGTGTGTCAGAAAACCCTTTTCTTTCTCTGTATAGAGGACGCTATTTCCAGAGAGGAACATGCACTACTTCCTGTCCAGGATGAAATCTCGCCTTTCCTCTCCCTGATGATCTAATTGAGGGACGCTGCCTTCCGGGACTTGGAAATAACTCGAAAATAATAACTCGAACCTGCACAACAAAAAAGACACTTTCTTTTGGTGCCTGGTTCTCCTTGTTCTTGTTTTGCGTGACTGATGCCAAACCCCTTTTCCTCCTACTCCCTCCATGTCTCTCTCTCTTCATCTGTTGCACTTTCCTGGCCAGACTCATGATCCTGCCTCCACTCCCTATGGAGAGAGGATTTTCTTTGTCTCCCACCTGCTTGGTCTTGACTCTACCTCCTGCCAGATTGCTCAGTTCTTTCTCTAGCTTCTCTTCACTCTGTACTTAATCTGTCACTATGGGAATCACCCACTCAAACTCTCAGGGTCTCACACCTCTTGCTTGGCTTCTTAAATCCTTAAAACAACTAGGACTTTCGGATACAATCAGGCCAAAATGGCTGAAGTTCCTGCGCACCACTGCCTGGCCTCAGTACGAGTTAGATAACTGTTGGGGAACCCTGCTGTTAAGGTCAGCTCCTTTCTCAGCAGGGGCTTCCTGCCTGACTTACCTGAAAAGTGCCTCCAAGCATGGATGCCTGGCCTTATTCAAAACATGACCTTTGGCATAGTTACCTGCAATAAAAACTGCCCAAAATGGCTGAAGTTCCTGCGCACCACTGCCTGGCCTCAGTACGAGTTAGATAACTGTTGGGGAACCCTGCTGTTAAGGTCAGCTCCTTTCTCAGCAGGGGCTTCCTGCCTGACTTACCTGAAAAGTGCCTCCAAGCATGGATGCCTGGCCTTATTCAAAACATGACCTTTGGCATAGTTACCTGCAATAAAAACTGCCCCCAGCTTTTTTCTATATGATAATTAGGCACTGCCCTATAGCCAGATGATAGGATCCCGCTACCACATGTAAATAAAGCATACTATGAACACTTATCAGCTAAAGCTTTGGCGAGGGGAGGGAGGACACCACAGATAATAACTCTGTTTGGCCAGACACTGGAACCTTAAACTTCAATATTTTGAGAGATTTAGAAAATTTCTGCCATCGTAAAGGCAAAAGATCAGAATTACCATACATCCAAGCTTCCTTTGATCTCCGTGCTAATCCCTCCCTCTGGGTCCCATGTTCTTCCCATAAGGTTCTTCTGGCTAAGACAATTTTACATGATCCCAACCTGACAGGGGCCTCCACCGCCCCTCTCCTCCCTACCCCTCCACCTCCGCTTTTGATCCTACCACAGCCAATGAACTGCCTCCAATTAGAACCCATCCCCAACCTCCTCCTGCTCCCCAGCCTGAGGCACAGCCAAGTCCTCCCCATGCTCTCCCCTTGCTATACTCTCCCTGCCTCCCATTCCAGGGCCCAACCCATCTCTCCTCCTTTCTCTAACTCGAACTCCCTCTCCATGCCACGACCTTCCCCCTCTCCAGCGCCGCTCTAAGTCCATCACCCACTCTCCTTCCTAAAACATCTCTAAACCTTTAATGGAGATTTGGTTGTTTGAAACCTGCTTCAAGGCTTACAAGGGCATCTCAAAGTTTATACAATATAATAATATATTTAAGATGATTGTTCATCTCTATATATGTGAGGTAAAATACTAATTGCTTGGTAAATTTGTTTCTAATTTGTTATTAAAAGGGTTTATTAAAGTTTGAATAGGGTTATAGCACAGTTTTCCTGAACTGATTATGCTGGAGTTGTAAACATCAATTCGGTAATATTTAACTATGTACCAATTGCTTCTTTCCACCTAAAGCAAGGTTTTGGTAGACCACTCTCTAAACTTCATAAGGTAAAAGATTTTTAACTGTGTTTGGTAAAAGATTTACCTAGAAACTTATAAAACACAGTGTGTACATGGGTAATATTAACTTATTACATTATCTTATGTATGTAATTTAGATTCCATGTTCTTTTAATAAGATGATGCTACACACTACTTTCTTCTGAGTCAAAAAACTGCCATCTTTGCCGGGGGTGGTGACACATACCTTTAATCCCAGCACTCGGGAGGCAGAGCCAGGCGGATCTCTGTGAGTTCAAGGCCAGCCTGGTCTATGTAGTGAGTTCCAAGACAGGTGGGGCTACAGGGAGACCCTGTCTCAAAAAGACCAAAAAAAAAACACTACCATCTTCAAGACTTCAGCTGTGTCCACTAACAAAAAATCATCACAACTGGACTTGTTGACTTAAGTATCTACTTAAAGGAGGAGGGGTAAACAGGGTCATTGTACCCTCACCTGAGTGTCCAGCTGCTCTTCCCAGCCAACTGTATGTAATTTGACCTTAATCACACGGTGCCCTGGGTTTGGGGAGGACTAAAGTATATTTTCTGAAAAAGGCTAGGAAGAGAAGGCTTGATCCATTCTGGGTTAAGGCTTTACAATGTAAATACTCTCAGGTCACTCATATACCTCAGCACCCCTCAGTCATCTCTGTAAGCTCAGTAACTTCATTCATTCCCCAGAAAAACTTTAATGTAATCAAACATTGGTTTGATACTACAAACAAACAAAAAATTTGTTTGTTAATGTTACTGTGTCTCATGGTTATTAAAAAACGAAAATGGAAAACTGGAGGATGTTGGAAGGATATGAGAATGGAGACTTTTTTAAAGAAGGATTTATGTATGAAAATTATGATGGCTGGATATTTCCAGAATTGACAGAGAAATGAGAGAGCTGGGCAGGTGATGAAGGTCTGTGTAGGGTTGTTACAATAGAACAAGGATAATGTGTAGACAATCTTGAAATTTCTAGGGTTAACTTAGTCAACTAGCCTAAGGGTGTCTAGTCAAGGTTTATTTAAGGATGCTGCCCAAGCTCTATCTACATAGCACATGGTAATTAAAAGTACCAGACTGGTATATCTAACCTTGTTGGATGTTTAATAGCCAGACTCTAAGGCCTATATTAATCTAGTAAGAGGAACCTAAAGGGACAAATTTTGTTCCCTGCCCTCCAAGGTCAAACAAGTTCCAGGGGCTATGGAGCATCTCTAGAAATGTCCTGTGACTTTGGTGAGTCACCTGTCCTCTTGTTCAGGGAGGCCATGGAGACCCCAGAAGATGGACTTAAACTAGTGTCCAGTCTGCAAAGAGGAGGGTCAACACAGAGGAAACATTTACTCCATGCTCCCAAGCGAAGCCCTGGTCAAGCAGGACCTCTTGACTTATCTTCACGTAGATGGAACTGGTAAAACAAAAGCCCAAGGAGCCAGGGGCTCCCCCCAAGCCCATGTGACGCCTGAGGTCTAAATCCTCATACGACCTTAAGAGTAAAAGTAAATTGGTTTATTTGGGCCATCAGTATGGTCTTAAACACACCAAAAGGTATAATCAAAATTTAAAGTCATCAGTATATTTTAACAGTTCAAGGGATTACACAACCCAGACATTAGACGTAAGTTCTTACGTTATTTAGACAATTATCTCTCATTGAAGATTTTTTTCCTAGTAAGACAACGCTACTCAGATGTAAGACTTCAAATCTTGGTCTACAATACTGTAGTGCCCACCTACAGCTAGGGAGGCAACCCACTATTGTACTAGCCTAAAAAATTAAATGATGGCTCAATTTGTTTTCTCTCCCTATCTAAAAGCCTTTGAGAGGTAACTGACACTGATTCTAGCCACTTCAACAGCCATCAAAATGCCTGAAAACAAATCCTAAGTTCATCACAATCAAGTTCAGCCCTGGCAGAAAAGAAAAAAAAAAAAAAAAAAATGAAAAATGAGCTATTACCTTGGTGCTAACTATTGCTCCTTGCCTCTTCAGATAGTTTCAGGACCAAAATCCAAAAACTAACTCTTACTCTCGTACTAATTTTAATCAGTTGTTACTTTCCTTCCCTCCACATGTATATAAGCACCTGTCAACCATCGAGGACCCTGTTGAGATGCATGAAGAGGGAACCCCCACTGTCTGATGGACCCCTAATCCAGCCCCCCCACATCGACCCTGTCCAGCAGGAAGTAGCAAAATGACAACGGCACCCCCTGTCCTATAATACAAAAGGCTGGAATGTTAAGGTTCAGACAGCCCCACCCCCTTACCAACAGGATCCCAAGGACTTCTCATGCTCCTGAGAAAAGGGAACCTAGCTGATAAGCACCCTGGTCTTTGAAGTCAAGAGAAGCAGACTTTTCTCCACTGTTTGGCCAACACAGCAAGCTTCCCCTTTGATCGTGAAAGAGAACAGGTTTTAACAGTCCCGCTCTCCCACTTCCCCCTGCCCAACTTTAAAAAAAGTACACCTTAAAAAAAAAAACAAAACTTCCTGCCTTCTGCAGGAAGCAGAAGCCTCCCCCTTTAAAAGACCCCAGCTCACAACCCAGGGCAGATATGTTTCCTGCCCAGAAGGGAATCTGTCCCATGTGTTCCTTTGCTAATAAACTCTATTCCAATGGAGTTTTATCTGTGTCCTGGTGCTTTCTCCTGATTAATCCTATTCATCATACGGCTACTTTTTACCTGTCAGTTTGTATCAGAAAAGCAATTACCATTATTTTTCACTTACCTAATGAAGGAAGAACAGTGATCTCAACACAAAATAGGCATTTGATTGAAAAAATTAAAAAAAGTTAATCATCAAACCAGGACTAAAAAGTTACCTCCTAACCCTGCTACAAGTATTTACAAAATCTCACAATAAGCATGCCTCTAGTGGAGAAGCGAGAGAAATCATTCTAAAATGACACAGAGACTCCCACAGGACATTTGGGTCAGTCATGTATGTGAGTGAGTCTGAGGCTGTTCCAAAAGAATCAGTGACATGCAGGAGAAAAGGGTGAGAACTACGCACATGCCAAGGTTGCAGAGTCACCAGAGTTAATCCACAAATCACTAGAAATAAGCAAGAAGATCAGGAAGGTGGCACACAACTACACCAACACAAAAAGCAAGCATGAGACACTGAAAGTAGTAAATTCATAGAAACAAAGCTGAAGGGCGGCCGGGCTAGGGAGAGGGGAGCCACTTGACGGAGACTGTGTTGCAGGTCTGTGAGATGGAAAAGCTCTGGAGAGCATTTTGCAGTAATATGAATATGAATATACCTAACTGAGGAACTGAGCGTTTAAAAATCTTTAAGGCAGAAAACTTTAAACTTTGTAAAGTCTAAAATACACTAGCATGTTACAACAAGAACAGTAGAGTGACTAGGAATAGTGAAGGACAGTGTGATCCCATGGAGAAATGCTTTTTGCCCTTATCAAAGTCACTGAAGAACTAGAAAAAGTTGATACATCGTGTTCTTAGATTCAAGAATCAAAAAATATGCCCAAGGATAGAGTCTAAATAGTCCACAAGCATACTACATTCCAATTAAAAAAAACTAACAGACCCCAGCCAGGCATGGTGGCTGAGGAAGGGGGATTGCCATGGGTTCAAGGACAGCCTGTGCTATACAGTGAGACCCTATCTCAACAGAAATGAAAAGCAGGGCCAATGAGATGACTCAAGTGGGTAAAACGCTTGCTGCACAAGCCTGACAACCTAAGTTCAATTCCCAGAACCCAGGGAAAGGTGAAAGGAGAGAACTGACTATACAATGCTGTCCTCTGACCTCCATGTGTGCACACACGGTAAAAAATTAAATTAAAAACAACAGAGCTTGAGATAATAAACCAAAATTTAATGAGAAAAAAAAAAACACCTTGAGAAAAAAAATCAGGTCAGAGTTTGTCTAAGCAGATACCAAGTATTAGCACTAAGACATCAGACTGCAGAGCTGGCACAGGATGGACAAGCTGGGCAATGGAAGAAAAGAGAGCCTAGACGAAGACAGGTGAGGACAGAGTGAACAGGACAGAGGCAGCACTGGCTCTATATGCTGAAATAAATCAGGGCCCTTAACTGTGACTCCAGTTTGAAAAACAAGACTTAGAGACTAATTTTTTTTTAATATTTTATTATTTTTATTTTACGTGTATGAGCGTCTTGTCTGCATGCCTATGAGTGCACCTGTGTCATGCAATGCTACGGAGGTCAGAAGAGGGCTTCGGATTCCCCTGGAACTGGAGTTAAGGACAGTTTGTAGCCACCATGTGGGTGCTGGGAATCGAACCCAGGTCCTCTGCAAGAGCAGTCAGTGCTCTTATCCGCTGAGCCGTTTCTCCAGCCCCTACTTAGAGACTAATTTTTAAACACTAAGGGAACCACTTTGCTTCAAAACACACAGAAAGGGAATGAAATGATGGCTCAGCTATTAAGAGCACTGGTTGCTCTTGCAGAGGACCCAAGTTTGGTTCCCAGAACCCACATGGTGGCTAAGAACTGTCCCCAACTCCAGTTCCAGAAATCCAACACCTTCTTCTAACCTCCATAGGCATTACATGACATGGGTGTACTTACATACATGCAGGCAATACACTCATAAAATAAATATAATAAATATTTTTTAAAAACACATAGATATTGGGGCTAGAGAGATTGCTCAATGGTTAAGAACACTGGTTGTTCTTGCAGAAGACCTGGGCTCGAATCCCAGCGCCCACATGGCAGCTAACAACTGTCTGTAACTCCAGTCCCAGGGGATCCAACAGCCTCTTCTGACCTCCACAGACATTGCACGACACAGGTGCACTTACCTACATGCAGGCAATACACACAGACACATAAAAAATAAAAAAATAAAAAAGTATCCCAGTCATCACCAATCAAGGAAGATATTAATAAAGAATATGATCAATCATTTTTTTAAAACCTGGTGAAGTGGTACATGTCTATAATCCCAGCACTCTAGGGGCTAAGGCAGGAGGATTAATTTCACAGTGAGTTAAAAAGCACTGGCCTTGTTTGGGGACAACTGATTCAATTCCTGCTGGTTCTGTTTCTGCACATGTACCATGAAGAAACTAGAGAAAAATTCTGGCTTTCAAATGGGTTAGCACAACATTGGTATTTCAAAATCACATGTCAAATGTAACACAAAATAACAGCAGTTACAAAGACTTATTTTCCTCACTACAGAACTCCAGATCCTCCAGATGACTTCACCACTATCAACCAACCCCAGTCTGAATGTGCTTTCTGATCATGATCAGAAGTGGGACAGTCCTTGCTGGTTAGTAACAGGAATGTCTTCCCAAGTGTCCTCATGAACACCATGTGTGATGGTTAGTTTTGTCAACTAGACAATCTAGAATCACCAGAGAAGGAAGGCTCAAAGAACGATTGTCTACATGCAGTTTGCCTGTGAGGGACTCTTAATTACACTGAGGTGGGGAGACCTGCTCACTTCAGGTGGAACTTTCCCTAGGCAGGGAGTTCTTAGCTGTCTAAGCCTGGTAAAGCGATGTGAGCACTCTATGCATGCATTCCTTCTCTCTGCTCTTGGCTGTGGACATGACTAGCTGCTTCAAGTTCCTGCCACCTTGACCTCCCTGTTAGGACTGTAATAGGGAATTGTGAGCTAAAATAAACCCCTTTCCCCCTAAGCTGCTTTTGTCAGGGTATTTTATCATAACAGGAAGAAACAAAACTAAAACCCACGTACAGGACAGAGAAAATGGGCATAACCATCACTGAAGTAGAGAAACTGCCCCTTAAGGTGGCTTTTGGTCTCAGCTTCCAACTTTTTAAGGCCAAAACAAGGAAGATACCTGATGGAAAACAGGGAAGTGCTCTGGATTATGTGTAGCAAATATACAACCCGCACTTCAATAGAGACATCTCAGGACCTTCTTAGGAGGTGGTTCGGTTGATCAAGCGCTTGTCTAACAAGCATGAGGACCCAAGCTCGATCCACAGCACCCACATAAAAAAGCCAGGGCTATGACATGTGCTTGAAACCCCAGCACTGGGGAGGGGCAGGCAAGTGGATATCTGTGGCTCATCAACCTTCACACACATGACATGCATACACATGTACACATTATGAACATATAAAAAATAAAAGAGGCATTTCCACATAGCCCAACCAATGCTGGCCAATGAGTACATATGCTGGTCTACTCTAGGCTCAGATCATCAACAATTTGAAAATGCTTTAAAAAAAGAAGACAAAACAATCTGCTCACTGGTGGAGTGAAAGGGTGCACACTCCATGCACACAGAACAGGGGTGAGAAACAAGCAAGGCCTGGAGGACAGGACATCACTGACCAATGTGAATGGCAGGATGGGAAAGGTCAGCACTCAGCAGACACTATAGCCAACTGGGTCATGTTTCTGTGTATGTCACTAAAGCCCGTAACTGTCCCATGAGCAAGACACTTCCAACATTCTCTACCAACTGCCATATACTAGGCTGAGCTTAGGAATTTGTACAGGATCTTTTCTACTCCTGCACAAAAGTCACAAATTCACAGTTACACAGCCATAGTCTGTCACCTCCACTGAGGTAGGTGCCTAAGGCCCAAGAAATGCCCACTTGGCTTAACAACATGGACACACACACACTGGGAAGTTGTTGCTTTTGTTATGCAAACTGAACCCACTTAGCCACTTTTTATAAACAGTTCGAAGCTGAGAATTGGACTTTGCAATGTGGCAGGGCCAAGCTGTTTACAGTTACCTGTAAAGTGCTTGTTTCGCTCCCCTGAAGGGCAGTTGCAGCAGGAAGGACAGGCTATGGAATGAGGGTCAAGTGAGGGATTGGGAAAAAAATGGAAAAGCCTATTTCTAGATCCAAGGACAAACAGGGTAAGGCTGGAGGCTCTTCAGGTCCCATCAGTCGCCAGTTGCCATCCTGTGTGGTCACCTTCTGAGCCCCAGTCTACCCTCAACTGGTAAAAGGCAAACAACTGTAGGGCACCCACAGACCTCTCCTCTCTGCTCTAGCCCATCTGTCCTCCAGTCAGCAAGTACACTCATCAGGGACTTAACATCTCTTTTTCATGGGAAGGCTGGGCTTGCAGTCTGAAGAAATTACCCAAATGAAAGCAAGAACTCCATGTATCATACCAACCTTGCTGAATGACTAAGACTAAATAACAGCTGGGCATAGTAGTTCATGCCTATAATCCCAGTACTTGAGAGACTGAGGCAGGACTGCCATGAATTCAAGACCAGTACAGGATACATAGTGAATTCCAGGCCAGGCTTGGCTACACAGTACAATCTTGTCTCAAAAGAAAGATAAAGGCTGCATGAATCTCAGCACACTTATTAATAAAGTAAAAATGGTCACTACCTGCCTGCTCCAATTGGTACCTTTGATAATCAGTGGATCAGCTATATTAATGGATACTTTCATTATTTTGTAACTTAAAAAAGCACAGGTACCAGAGGGGAATTAGACACTGACACCCAGGCAAGGTCAAGTGAGTGTCTTGGGTTTGTCACTTTGCACCACTGAGGGACTGAACATTCAATCTTAGTATGCGGTCCACAGATAAGCTGTTAAGAGCTCAAATCCCATTTGTGTGACTTCAGGCAAATTGTTGATCATCTGTTCTAAGCCTTGTTTCCTGATCTGTACATGAAAATGCTCTTTTGGGGCACACACCTCCAAACCCACTCCGCACTCTCCTCCCATCTTGTGAACCCTTTAAGTAGACATTTTGGTCTTCCTGGCTCTCTGGTGTCTAGCTGGGTTTGCCCAGGAAGAGGAACTAGCCAAAGTATGGAGGAGGAAAGCAAATCAGGGTGTTTGTTTCCTCTCCAACTCCTGACCAGAGGTCTCAGCAGCTCTCAGGCACCACCTCCATGAACTGTCCAGGCGGCACTAGTTCAAACCTTGAAGGCAGACACCAGGTCTTGCTGCTACTAGCTGTGGGCACTAAACCTGCACTCCTGGTTTCTTGTACAATGCCTCTTTATTGGTCTGTTCCCAAATTCTTATAATTTGAATTTGTTACCTATCTCCTGCTAGCACACTGGATTATACAGGAGTTATCACCACTAACAGACCAGAGATATTGTTACTACCTCGTCCTAGGCACTGGATTATAATTACTGTCACAATTACATCATGCAAGAATCAGGTGACATAATTATGACAATTCTGTTTTGCAGGAATTGTTGCTCCTTATCTACGGTGGAAGCTGCAGTTCAGAAAACAAATATGCCCAAGATCACAATGGAAGTAGAACTATTACAGAATTAGTCTTCTGACAGTGAAACCTTGACCTATGCACTTTTATTATCGTCTAGGTAAGTTTTCTTTCACCTGGAAGACAATTAAACCGTGTGATTAAGAATGTAAGTCCTGGGGCTGGCAAGATGGCTTAGTGGTTAAGATCTTGCAGAGGACCCGAGTTCGAATCCCAGCACACACATGGTGGCCACGAACCGTCCTTAACTCCAGTTCCAGGAAAATCTGAAGCCCTCTTCTGACCTCCACGTGCATTGCACGTCACAGGTGCACTCACATACATGCAGGCAATACACTCATACAGAAAAAATAAAAATAATTTTTTAAAAAAAATGTTATAAATCCTGTGCTGACGTGATGGCTCAGCAGGTAAAGGCACTTGCCGCCAAACCTGGTGACCTGAGTTCAATCCCTCGGATCCATAATTTGGAAAGGACCTACTCCTCCAAGTTGTCCTCTGAGCTCCACACGCGCGCAGCGGCACGCGTGCATGTGCACACACATACATACATACACACACGCAAATTTTTTAAAAAAGAGCTGAGGCCCTGGTGTCCACTTAAAGTACAAGAAACACGTTCAGGAAGTGTTACTTTGTTCAAGAGCCTCCTCCACGAGCCTCAGTTTCCCACAGTGAAACTGGGCTCACACTGCTTCCTTCGCAGGGCGTGCAAGAGTTCAACTGAATAACACTAGCAAAGCACGACCACGCACCAAGTCCGCAAATGCTGGGAGACACGATGGCTGACCGCTGGTTGGCGGCCTCTGAGGACCAAGGGGGCGGGCCAGACCTGAGAACCGAGGGAAGGAGCCGCTGCCCACCCCAGCCCGCGGCCCACCTGCTCCTCCAGCCGCTCGATCTCCAGCTGGTTCTTCTCCTCCTCTTCGTCGTATTCCCACTCGTACTCCCCCGCGGAGCTCTCGGCGGAGGAGGCCATGGCGTACTCCTCATCGCCATCGCTCTCGCTCACGCCTTCTTCCTGCGGATCCCACCCCGGCCCCGTGGCCTTGGACGCCGCGGCCTCCACGGGCCGCGACAGCACTTTCCTCCCCGCCGGGGCCGCCTGCGCCTCATCCTCATCTCCTTCAGCCTTGGGCCCGGCCTTGGGCTCCACCTCCGCCTCCGAAGTTGAGGCTGCAGCCGCCGTCGCCATCTTGCGCGGCCTGCGACTCTCAGGTCTTCCCTCGCGCGCCGAAGACCCGCGGAAATCGAGCTGTCCGCGGCGTTCGCCTGATCAAAACCTCGCTTTCTTTCCACCGGAAGCGACACTGAGAGCCTCAGATAACAGAAAAATCTCAAAACGCCCACGATTCATATTATCTTCATACAGCGCCAAACGCCACTGTCAGAGAAAAGGCTTATTAACCCAGCGTGTGTTCCGTTACAGCCTTGGACAGAAGTTGGGTCTTTGGACAGGAAGTGGCAGTCATAACGGAAGTGGTGGAGTGAGCGTGATGGCTGTAGTGGGGCTAGACGCCATCTTAAGAAGGTCAAAGTCATTTGCGATCTTAACCTAGCCCGCCCTAGTATAAGGTTCAGTTTCCCAGCAACCATACCTCAAATGCTGAGAAAAGTCCAAGTCCTCAGGAAAAGATCGGTGGAATAAACCATTCATGAGGAAAAAGAATATTTCCCAAAAATATGAAATACCTAGTACTAGTAGGTGCTAAACACACATGCGAATTTTCCGGTTTTATAGCATCATATTCTGAAAGCCTGCATTAGTAATAAATTACAATAATAAGCATTGCCTAGGGTTTTTGAGCAATTTTTGTTCATTTTTATTTTATGCGTATGAATGCATTGCCTGCATGTATGTACATCCACCTGTCATGCAATGCCTGCGGAGGCCAGAAGAGGGCATTGAGCCCCTGGAACTGGAATTACAGCCGGTGGTGAGTTACGATGTGGGTGCTAGGAACCAAACCTGGGTCCTAAGGAAAACCAACTCTCTAGCTCCATGTTCACATAATTGCTCTTCCAGAGGATCCGAGTTCAATGTCCAGCAATCATGTCCAGCAGCTCATAGCCATCTGTAACTACAGCTCCTGGGGAAGCCTACGCTGCTGACCTCTGCATGTACTTACACTCCCGTCGGCAGACACATAATGAAAATTAGTCTTTTTAAAGTGAGTATTCTTTATACAGAAGTAGTTATAAACATAGCACATTTCTTAATATCAGGGCCTGGTGTTCGCTTCCTTCTTGAACTCATTTTTGAGGTGGAAACGCCCTGGTGATTTTCCTCTGTTTGCTGCCTCTCTTTCATTAGCAAGGTTAACCAGGCGGGAATTATGTGCACGTTGCTTTCCACAGGACGAGCCTTGACACCTAGTGAACACTCAATGCATATGCCCCTCGGGATAAAAGGCCAGTCCCTGAACCAAGGCTTAGCCAGCCGGCGTCACTAACCCAGGGTCACACACCCAGAACCAGGAGTCTAACCCAATATTTATCCCAAGTCGAATCTCAAACTTGCCCTGAGCTGAGCGACCCGTGGACAAGTTACTCTGGAGACGGGGGGCGGGGGGGGGGTCCTTGGGGTCCAGCGGTGGGCTCTGAGAGCATGGTGCCACACTCCAAGGCCAGGAAAGCTCTCCATCCTTGCGCAGCAGGCGGGTTAAACCTTCCCGCGGCTCGGCGCCGGTCCCTGCCCGCCCAGGGAGCGAGCCGGAAAAGGAGCCAAACAGCAGACACGTGCGTGGAACTGAAGAGCGCAGGCGCGAAGTCTCGGTGACGTCAGAGCGGCTGCGCCCCTCGAACGGCTTCGCCTGGGGTCGGCGCAGGCGCAAGCGGGAGAGATGGCGGCGGCTGGAGCTGGCCGTCTGCGGCGGGCGGCGTCCGCGCTGCTGCTCCGGAGCCCGCGCCTACCCGCCCGGGAGCTCTCAGCTCCAGCCCGGCTCTACCACAAGAAGGTATGGGCGGCCGAGGGTGCGGGGATCCGGGAGACCGAGACCGGCGCTAGCCGGGCCGGGACTGGGAGAGGCGGCCGGCTCCGAAGTCTGCGCCCGGCTTGCTTCACCCGCTGCTACCTGCAGCGGTTACGGACCGCAGCCACCGACCGCCCGCCGCCACCTCGACCCCGCCGCCGCCAGCCACACTTCGACTGTCCAGACTTTGACAGCTCAGGAGGGAGGGTCCTGTTAGGTCTTGCTGTGGGTCCTAGGACCCAGCGCACATGCATACACACACATACATGCGCACACAGAGAGGGAGAGAGAGGAGAGAGAGAGAGAGAGAGGGAGGGAGGGAGGGAGGACACCGTCCTGCAACACCTAGACACTGCCCTGGCAAACTGACCTTGAAGAAGTCACCGGTGCTCGCCGCACCCGTTTCCCCATCTGTGAAAGGGACCCTAGGGTACTCGGGGGGCGTGGCGGGGGTATTAAGCCTGGGACCTGCCCTAGGCCCAAGAAAGAGAAACCACTTAGGGCGGTGTTATTATAGAAGATCACAGCCTAGAGACGAACCAAGCACCTAACCAACATAACGCTTTGGCTCTCTTTTTTGTTTTTGCTGGGGGCAGAAGGGATAGATGAGTAGTTTACTGCCCCTTTACTTACTTCTAGAGGTGTAAACTCCCCCTTGACACGGGAAAAACAAAAGAATACTACAGAACAAGACATCAAAAGTCCGGATTAGATATTACTTTGTGGATCCTTAGGACTTAGAATCAAAATTCACAGAGGATGAGGGTGAGCATTGATAACTGGCAAACAAACATTGGGGTCAATTACATCTTGATGTGTACTAACGTTAATGGCTTTTTATTCTGTTCTGGCTTGGGCGCATTTGCCTTCATTCCTCCCCCACTGAGGACAGTGTTTTGTTTACTTAGGGAGTTGAAGGAACTTGGGCTGGCGGGCTTTCGGCACCAGGGGGCGCTGCTGCACCTGGGTGGTTCCAGGGCCCTGCATTTATGTTTATGGGTATCCGATTCATCATAGTTCTTGTAACAGTCACCTTGAACCTTCTGAGGAAATCTTCCATTCCAGGGCCATACCTAGTTTTGGAATTTTTGAATAAGCCTTCTCCTTTACAGTATTTTATTTAGTAAAAGCTCACGTGGTGTTTGATCCCAAAACTGCTGATGTTGGTAAGTCAAGTGATCAGTTGTGGTTGAAAACAGTATAAATCTAAGTGGTGACTGAGTTTTTGCCAGTATCTCAGACAGTATCTCCATTCTGAAGGTAGCTGGAAAGACACAAAGTGTTTGGGCCACAAATGGTTTTCTACATGAGTGAGGCCCTTCTGCCTATTCGAGGTTTGGGTTGCCAGCTTTGAGAGACCCACACTAGTAAAGCCCTCCTGATTTCTCTTAACCTGTCATTTCAGGTTGTGGACCATTATGAGAATCCTAGAAACGTGGGGTCCCTTGACAAGACAGCTAAAAATGTTGGAACTGGATTGGTGGGTGCTCCAGCGTGTGGTGATGTCATGAAATTACAGGTACTAGCTAGTTTGGTTCTAACGGAAAGAACAGTAACCTTTGCTTTCACAGAGCTTCATCAAGGGCGAGGCATTTACACATAAAATGTTCCATGTTGTCTCCATCTTTTTTCCTATGAGATGGGATGAGTCACTGTTGTAGTTGATGAGGACAAGGATTCAGGTCTAGTTCTCCTGCCAACTTGTTCTGAAATAGGAAATGTGTTTCACTGTCCTAATCACTGCATCAGCTTAAAAACCACCTTCAAGGGGACTGGAGAAATGGCTCAGCGATTAAGAACACTAGTTGTTCTTACAGAAGACCCAAGTTCGAATCCCAACACCCACATGGCAGCTAACAACTGTCCAGTGCCAGGGGATCCGACAGCCTCTTCTGACCTCTGCGGGCATTGCACAACACAGGTGCACTTACCTACATGCAGGCAATACACACATTCACATAAAATAAAAATAATAAATAAACTTAAAAAAAATAAAAAAAAAACACCTTTAGGGACTAGAGAGATGGCTCAGTGGTTAAGAGCACTGGCTGCTCTTGCAGAGGACCCGAGTTCAATTCCCAGCACCCACATGGCAGCTAACAACCATGGATAACTCCAGTTCCAGGGAATCCAACACCCTCTTATGACCTCCACAGGCATAGCACAATATGTGTGCACCAACATGCAGGCAATACACTCATAGGCATAAAATAAAAATAATAAAGTCAGGTGTGGTGGTGCATGCCTTTGATCCCAGCACTCAGGTGGATCTCTGCGAGTTCAAGGCCAGCCTGATCTACATAGTTCCAGGCCAACTGGGGCTACAGGGAGACCCTGTCTCAAAAAACAA
>NW_008352136.1:624279-634360 GCF_000622305.1 Nannospalax galili
TGTGAAAGGTTCTGTGAATTTTACTGACTGAATGGAAATTCCAAGAAGCTCCAGTGAGTCAAGGACTACAGTGGCCAAACCTTCCCAGAAAAAGGAGAGCAAAGGTGGTGGCTGCCCCTGGGCAAGCCATAGCTTTGTCTAGTCTCCTTATTAATAAATAAATATTAAAAATTAAAAAAAAAAACCTTCAGTGTGTGAAAGGTTCTGTGAATTTTACTGACTGAATGGAAATTCCAAGAAGCTCCAGTGAGTCAAGGACTACAGTGGCCAAACCTTCCCAGAAAAAGGAGAGCAAAGGTGGTGGCTGCCCCTGGGCAAGCCATAGCTTTGTCTAGTCTCCTTTGTGGTAGGTGGGTAGCTTACCAGCTGTCTCATGCCTATCTTGGAAAACAGAAACGAAGTACAAGGGAATCACTAAGTATTGTCTGGTACCCAAGAAAAAATTATTAAAGGAGACCTTGGTTGCAGGCTCTCCTGGTGACTAAGGAGGCAGATACTTGCAACAGCTGTGTGTAGTCTTCTGCAAGTAGGCATTCATACACAACAGGCTGGGGTTGCAAATACAAGAAAAGTAGGATAAAGGGCATCATTTTCCTTCTGGTCCTTACCATCTAGGCTTTGGTAGTTGTTTCTAAGTTTCCATTTTATCACTAAGCTCTTTGAAGCAAAGCAGTAACTAATGGTGTGGACAGCAAGCCAGGAGTCATGAGGAAGACCCCACCTGCACCCCTGTAAAGGGTCTTGGGTTCTGGAGGGAGGCCCAGGAATCAACACTCAACTCTTGGCTCTTTTCTAGATTCAAGTGGACGAAAAGGGGAAGATCGTGGACGCTAGGTTTAAGACGTTCGGCTGTGGTTCTGCCATTGCCTCCAGCTCGTTAGCCACAGAATGGGTGAAGGGGAAGACGGTAAGGCTGCTCCCAAATTTCATAGATTGAATTGAGTTCTCTGCAACCCTGGCTCTTAAAGGGTCTAGTCTTGTAAGTCATGCACACAAAAACAGGCTGACGCGGGAAAACGATGAGTTCAAAGGCAGCCTGAGACCACATAGCAAGACCTTGCTTAAAAAAAAAAAAAAAAAGTAACTGTGATTTCTTCAAACTCTTACTCTAAAATTGTAAAAAGTGGGAAGAGCCTTTCTTTAACCTTGAGATCTCCCATCTGAGGGAGACTGACTTTTCTTAATGCTGGGCTCTATTCTTCACTGGCTGCTTCCCATCATCCCCAGAGCTCTCAGCCGGTGCCCAGGCATCCTCAGCCTGAGGCCACTGAAGCAGCCTAACAGTGCCTACTTTCATCCAGCAGAGGGTCTTACCGTTGTTGCTTACCTAGCCAGAAAGCGCAGGTGTGTGTCCACCCCCTTGGAGAGTGCAGCTGCAGCCTTGGATTGCAGGGAAGTCCTCTCGGGCCCTGGGTCCTCCACCTTTGTTTTGAGTTACTGTCCTGAGGAGAGCGCCTGCCTTCCATTTTCACTGCCTGACCCTGGCAAAATAAAGTTCCCTAAAATGCCCCCTTTCCTTTGTGCCTCAGGTGGAGGAAGCCTTGACCATCAAAAACACAGACATCGCCAAGGAGCTCTGCCTTCCTCCCGTGAAACTGCACTGCTCCAGTGAGTCTGCTTCAAATGCCATGCAACTGCGACCTTGGCAGTTAACTCATGTGGTGACAGAATCCTTTTAGGAGTCCACCTGTATGAGCCTCAGAAAATTCGGGCTCATGGCATCTGCTGTCATAACCTTCAGGGGGTTAGAGCTGTGGTCTCACAGCCCAGGGCTCTAGGGAATTGTGCTAGGAGAGTAAGAGACACCCCCAAGTCCCCAGTAGGCAGCATTATTCCCCTCTTAGAGATGAGGAGGTGAGGCTAGGGTGAAAGCACTTGTTTCACAGCTGACAGCAGCCTGGATCTTTGATCAGAATCTGTGCTATTTCCAGAACACTGTACCAAGCAAGGCCGAGCAGAGAATCAGCTTTCGCCACCCTCCTGTCCACTGCATTTCTTCACTTCCCGTCTGCATGTTAGCTTTGCCTGGTCTGCATCTGTGTGGAGTGACTAAGCTGGTTGTGCAATACCTGCTCTGCACTATACTAAGAGAAAGCCCACGTACCTCAGGACATACAGTTAATCTAATGCTTCCCCATCCTCTCTTAACCTCCTCAGAGAAGGAAGGAATGAGGCTTCACCCTCACACATTGATGGAGGTTTACTGACCAGATTAGAAGACTTAGGAGAAGAGCCAGCACTGGGCTGGGGCACTCTGACACCATCTTCAGGACACCCCCTGAGACCTAGTTCATTCCCCTTGCACTGGAATTTTAAGTGCCCAGAGGAAAGGCCATAGTTTATAAACAGTTTCACAGTTTGAGGAAAAACCAGCCTTTTAGCTAGACCTCCAGGTTGAGACTCCAGCTCACACTCTCTGCTGTTCACAGGTTTCCGATGTCCTCTAGCTCTCCCAACCTTTGCCTTCCCACATAGCCTCACTTTTAATACCATCTCCTAAATAGAAGTCTTTAAGGTTGGAGTCACAGGAGGGTGATGGGCAGGCCTCTGCCATCAGCAGCTCAGCATGGCTTGAGCTGGGCCAGTGAGCTTCACCACCACCTGCAACATCCAGGCTGGACTTTCCAGGAAACAGACGGGAACTAATATCCGTTGTATCCCTACTAGGTGTTAGGTACTTTCTGGGAGTACCTTCACTGTCCCAGCCAGAAAGGCGTGTCTGTCCGAGTTTTGACTAGCTGAGAATCCCAGGTATATAAACCCCAGTCTGTATCCCCAAAGCCACCTACAGGAATAGTGGGACCCAGAAACCACCTAGCTCCTCACCCCCAGCTCCACTTCTCCAGTCCAGAGACCTGACTCAGTGGGCAAAGGTACTTGCTGCCAAGGCTGACAACCTGAGTTCAATCCCCTAATGGATGGAGAAAACCAATTACCCAAGGTTATCCTTTAACCTCCAAACACATGCATGTCCATTCACATACATTCACACCTGTGTACACTATATATATTTCTAAAAATGTAATAAAGAGCACCTCCCCAGTGTCTAGAGACTTAGACCTTCTATCTTCCCTGCCTTCCAGTGCTGGCGGAGGACGCAATCAAGGCCGCCCTGGCTGATTACAAACTGAAACAATCCAAGAAGGGAGAGACAGAGAAGCAGTGAGCCCGTGGAGCCCCAGCCGCTCACGGCAGCTGTTCCCTGCCGCCCTGCACACATCCAGGAAGCTACAGGACACACAGTGTTCGCCATTCGTGTTGCTGACTCTAATGCAAGCAAAATGCATCATTTAATTCTTCTGGATCCTGTGGTTTCTCTCAGCTCACTTCTGCCACCTTAATGCAGTTATATTTTGGATTATGTGTGTGGCCTCAGCTGAAGTGTTAAGTTTTGATAGTCGAGGATGGAGTGCTACAGCTAGTTGTACCTGAATCTGGATGAAGAGTGCCAGGAGAATGCCTGGTTCTGATTGTTTACTGGAACTGATTACTGTATATTTAAAAGATCTGCATATATATTATAATAAAGAATGTTAAGATGATGGTTTTCTCTAGTGAACCTGCTTCTTGGATCCCTCACTCGCCCCCAAATGCTGCCCAGAGCACCTCACTTCCTAAGACCAGACCACAAGGACACCAGAAAGCACAGGCCTTCAGCAGACTTTTCCAGAGCCACAGTGCTTATGGAACAAGAGTGGAAGGAGATGGCCATGCTTTTCACTGTCCTTTACAAAGTAATATTCAATTCGAAATGAGTCTCAGAAGTTCCTTTTGTCATTTCACTGGTTTGTGAAATGCAGAGATTGATCTGAGATATGTTGACACTTGAAAACCTGTGGACCAAACATGAAAAGTGCCTTGGGGAATGAGCTTAGAGGATAGAATTCCGGGCCCAGGCTGTCTCCTCTGGGTAGATGGTTCCGATAGCCTGCTTCTAGGTTTGCGTGGTGAGCAGTGAGCCAAGAGGCTTGTCACTGCTTGTGCGGGTGGGGCATTTGCCATTCACTTGGAACACATACACCCACGCCCCAAGTTTGCTCACTGGTATGGTGGCACCTGCCTAAAAACCCATCTCTCGGGCTGAGGAGGACCAGAGTTTGAGAGCAACCTGGGCTACACAGACCAAATTTGAGGGCAGCCTGGGCTACAGAAACCCTCACTCAAAATACACAGCATGACTCAGGCATGGATAGCCGGTACTCATCCTGCCCTCACTACCTACCCAGAGCCACGTCGTTCTGTAAAGGGCCCAGTTTTCTGGTGACAACATGATAAGGACTACCACAGTGAACTTCAAAAGCAAGCAGGGTTTGTTTTTTTGATGGTGACTTTTTTGTTCAGGCATAGGCAGGCTGCCTCTTAAATATACCTCCTTTGTTTAAGAGTGTTCTGGGTTCTGGTGGACAGTGCAGAACTTCAAAGGCCACTCCCTCCACAGTCCTGGTGGAGACCGCAGGCCAGAATCCATCAGAATCTCAAATTAGCCCCTGGGTGGAGCCATGTCAAATTGTCCTCTGGGGTGTGTTCTGCTGTGTAATTCACAGTCCCTCCAAGCTGGGCTGGTCTCTCCCTTCCTTACATGTGGCAATGCCACAATTCCCCACGCCTGTTGTTTGTGATTTTAAAATGAGACGTTTCTGTCCCAGTTAACACCCTCTGTATTCCACACATCAGAAGTGGCCCACAGACTGCCAGAACAGCCTTACCAGCATGGCCCGACCCTGAGAATGCAGTGGGTGCAGCTAAAAGATAGCTACATTTTTCTTTAATGTACATTTTACTTTAAAACGGCCCTTTTCCCCAGATGGCTCAGGTTTTGGCTGCAGGAGGGCTTCTTGTAGCCCTCACTAGGCTAAGTGACAGAGCATGTTGCAGTCTCTGAGTAGGTCACAGCACCCTGAAGTAACTCTTCATGGAAGGTGTTTATTTTTGTTTTCTGTTGTTGTCTCGAACTTAGAATCCTCCTGCCTCAGCCTCCCAAGTGCTGTAATTATGGGCATACACCACCATGCATGGCTCCCATGACAGGCTTTGACAGACAAGGTAAACTGTCAAGGTCCCTCAGATTTGTTGGCCCCTGCTTTCCTGTCATCCCTAAGGTGGTCGAACCTTTAAACAAGGGCACTGGCTCAAAGAGCCAACCAACTCTGGGCTGAGCCAGCCAGCCTGGAATGAGCCGTCCAGAACCTACGCCCCTTTCCCTCCTGACAGATCACTGTTCTGAGGGTGTCAGAGGCTCGCCTTGCCTTGAAAATAACACTGGAAGAAATATGGGCCCTCACCCTGGCTGTGACTCAGTCATCCAGGGACCCATGTAAGCTGGATGCTCTAGAGGTAGGGTGTCCCCTGAGGGTCTGCAATGGGCTCATGGATGGATTGATGGGCGAATGGATGGAAAATAGACTCAGAGAAATGAAATAACTAGCCTCAGCGCAAACAGCATGAGTGTGGTGGTTTGAATGAGGAATGTCCCCCAAAGGCTGAGTATTTGAATGCTTGGTCCCCGGCTGTTTGGGGAGGCCGTGGAATCTTTAGGAGGTGGAGCCTTGCTGGAGGTGGTATGGGACAACAGGCGGGATTTGAGAGTGTGTAGCCTCACCCTACTTCCGGTTCACTCTGCTTGGTGTTTGCAATTGGAGATGTGATCTCTCAGCTTCCTGCTCCTTCCACCTTGCCTGCTGCTTGCTACCATGCCTCCCCACCATAATGGACTCTTAACCCTCTGGAACCAGAAGCCAAAATAAACTCTTCCTTCTATAAATCACCTTGGTCGTGGTGTTTTATTACAGCAGCAGAAAAGTAGCTAATACAGTAAGCTAGGATGGAGCTCTGAATCAGGTACAGCCTGACCTCCAACTCCCTTCCCACCACCATAGCACAGCCATGGCCGTGCTTCTCATTTAACCTTTCTAAACTGTTCCTAGATTTAGGCCATGTGGGACCCCATCAAAATGCATGGTTTTAGAGACTCACAGTAAGCAGTGTCCTATAAAAGCCATCTGTCACTCTTAACACATTTTCCTAAAAATAAGCAAATAAGAGGTTCCTCCTGATGACCCTGGTAGACCACCTTGAAACAAGAGTGCAGATACTGTGTCCATTGATAAAACCTCACTTCCTGGTCCCACTGAATCCTGGTAGAGTTAGGGGATCTCTGCAGCCTCACCCAAAAGATGTGTGGAACTCACTACCTACCAATGGCTCTTGACCTGTTTTCCCCACCCTCCGATGAGACATCAGCCAACCCTCAAAGACCACTTCAGAAAACTATCTCCCACAGGAGAGCAACAGCTCAGGAGAATACAGGGAGCTAGAAGTGCTGGATCAAATGCTAGTTACCACTGTGACCTTGAACTCAACCCCTCCAAGACTCAGTTTATTCATTTATCAAATGGGAATGAGGACAGTCCTACCTAGTCTGAGAAACTATGGTTAACTGAGATAATGCATATAAAGCACATGGCACAGAAGATGTGTTAACTGCGGCTATGGTGTTTGCCATTTCATGGATGACTCTTCATCCCTGACAACACACCAGACCCTGGAACTGAGAGCTCTGTGCAGACAAATCTGAAGCACTCTGAATAGCCCATTTTACAGACAAAGGAAAAGGTGAAGTGCTGTGTCAAAGGTCAAGTTCATCTGTCCAGGAGTCAGTGGAGGCAGAACCCTAGCGTGATACCTTCTGGCTCAGAATCCACATGCTCTGCTGTGGCTGCTTCACTGTCTTTGCTGCTCTTATGGCTGCCATTACTCAGAGTAACCATGGTTGCCATGACTACTGTTGCTAGTACTGCTATTTTTAAATACCATAATCTCAAGGTTTCCAACCTTGGGTGTCTTTTGCATGGAGCCAGTGCCCACAGTGTAGCCTCCAAATTATACAAACCCTCTGCCTCGCTACACCATGCCAGCGACACACCAGTAACTTCTGTCGTACATGGCTTGGCAGACGAGCTTGCTCCATCACACTTGGCCAACCATGGGGAACTGCTGTTCCCCAGGCCTGGTCTTAAAACTCTGCTGTATGCTGAATTGTGTCCCTTCAGATTCAATGCTGCATCCCTAGCCCCCAGTACAACTGCATTTAGAGATGGGGTCTTGAGGTGTCAATTAAAGTTAAATAGTCATGAAACTGTGAGCCTAATCCAACAGGACTGATGGTCTTCTAGAATGGTCTCTCTCCACACCCAAAGAAAAGGCCAGTTAAAGACAAAGTGCCTATCTACACACCACATCAGAGGCCTTGTCAGAAACTGAACTCACATGAGCCTTGGTCTTGGACTGCTCCCCCTCTAGAACTATGAGAAAATAAAGTTCTACTGTAAAAGCCACATAGTCAGTGGTATTTTGTTATGGCAGACCAAACACTGGATATAATTGCCACCATCACCATTATCATCGTTATTATCATCATTGTCATCAACATCATCACAATTATCATCACCATCATCAACATCACTACCATCAGCAGCAGCATCACCATCATCACCACCACCACTACCACCATCATCATCATCACCAGCATCACCACCACCATCACCATCATCAGGAGCACCATCATCACCACCACCACTATCATCACCATCATTCTCCTCACCACCACAATTACCAGTATTAGCATCATCAGCATCAGCATCACCACCATTTTTTAAAGCTCAGATTTCCCCCAGATGGCTATCCTAAGCAGGGTGTTACCTTGAGACTGCTCCTGGATCCACCCACACCTGTGGAAGGAGATTAAGAAGGCAGAACTGGGCAGAAGGAGGAGGTAGGCAGTGTGTAACCAAATAAAGGTCTCAATTCACTCAAAGGGGGTGCTCTAGGCCCTAACTCCTCTTTGTTGTCCTGCATCAGGACCTAGTCTCTTACAGTCTATAAAACCCATGCACTGCTGGGTTCGGGACTTCCTCTTCTCACCCCTTTTCCCAGGGAGATTTGTCATTTACACACAGAGGCGATAAGGCACTGCTGACCACCAATGACTAAGCCATTGGAATCCCAGGCATCCCTGAAGCTTGTTGTCTTTGAGCAAAGGGCTTGATGGGAGCACCTCCCACTGCCCCACTGGTCCTTCAGCCCCGGGATCCTGCTCATTTTCCCACAACAGCAGGGCCCCCAGAGACCATCCCCCATCAGGGGAGTGCTCATCCACTCTAACCTCCAAAGGCTGGGGACAGCCCAGCCCAGCTTCCTGGCAAATCTGACTTGGGCAGCCTCAGGATCTGAGTCTCCTTCCGACCTTTCCCAGTCTTCATGGGGAGCTGAGTGGAGGACCGTCTACTAGCATGGCCAGTCCTTTTCTGGTCCAGCTAATCAAGCTCAGGGTCCCCAGGGAACGAGCCTGTGCCTATGCTGAGTGCTCTGAGCCACTTTCTCACCCCTTCCTCATTTGGGTTCCCCAGGAGGGATGGCTGGCAGGACATGCCCAGCATAGCTGAGTATACCACAGGTGCTTGCCGAACACACATTCTTCCATAGGACTGGCCCTACCACAGGGCAGGGGAAGAATCAGGAAAGGCAGGCTTCAGCCTTTCGCAAAGAAACAGCTTCTATAACCTCTCCCCCTCCCCCCTCTATCCTCCTTCCTCCTTGAGGTTAACCTGACCCAGGTCTTTTCCACCACTGGTCTCACTCAGGCTGTTCCTGTTACACTCAGCTATCTACTGTCCCCCAAACCCACCCAGATCATTCCTATCTCAGGACCTTTGTACCTACTGTTCCCACAACCAGGAACTATCTTCCACAGACCTTCCCAAGCCTGCCACCCCCACCCCCAGTTGGGTTTCACCTAAATGTCATCTTCCAGATGAGTTCCCCAGCAGCCACAGCTAGGGTGACACAGACCTAGTCACACCATCATGCCACATTAGTTTGACAGCACATGTCACCCTAGATCTCTCTTGCGAGGGGAAAGAACACCTCTAAGGTGTCCCCACTAAATCTCAGGAGCCTGGAATAGTAACAGACTGGTGCCAACATGGGTACCATAGGCTCCTCATTCTCCTGCTCCCTCTTCCTCCAGGTCCCTCCCACAGTCAGGGCCCTGGGAAAGTCAGGAGGCAGAGCTTGTCCCTGAGTCCTGGGCAACTTTCTCTCCTCCTTGCTTGCAGTTGCTGTGTCTGCAAAATGAGGCAATCAGATCCCATGAACCATATTCCATTCTAGTTCAAACAAAAAGATTCCACAAACTTGGATAACTACTCATTTTAGCCAATAACCAACACAAGTCAGAGTATGAGTCATTTCTACTGATTCTGCTTCCTCACCCCAGTCAACTCCCCAGAAACATTTCTCCCCCCTCCAGCCACATCCTGGGGATGGGGGCAGGGATAAAGGGCATCAAGATCTCCCCCTGCCTGCCTGCCACAGGCATTATCACCCAGCCTCAGAATGTCTCCAGCTCTGTCTGGAACAACTGGGGGAAGTCAGGTCCCCCAGGGATCTGAGCCGGAAACAGCAGCAGAAGTATGTGGAAGAAAGCGCTGAGCCAGCATGAGCACAGGGGATGCTTTTACCAGGATGCCTCTTTGCCCGCTGGCCCAGCTCCCAGAGCTGCACTTCAGGGAGACAGAAAAGACAGGCAAAGGGAGCCGGAGGGCCCAGGCTCACAAAATCAGCTTACCTGAAGAAGATTGAACCCAACCTCCCGTGATGAGGGAAAGCTGTGCTCCAGTAGCCTGGAGGGTTTGCTAAACCTGCCCATCAGTGACATGAAGTCTTGGCACTCTAAGAATAGAAAGGGATTTCATTAACTTAGAAAAGGATATTTGCTCAGAACTACAGCAACATATGGAAAAACTTCAAAAGCATTCTCATTAGCAACAGGATCAAGTCAGGAGCACTAATAACCATTATGAAAAAAGACCACCAGGACCTTCACCTCCACCCCTGGCGCCAACCAACTGCATGACCATTGCAATCAATCACTGCCAAGACCTTGACCTCCTCCACCACCATCACTCCTACCACCACCATCACTCCTACCACCACCATTACCTCCACCACCATCACCTCCTCCACCATCATCACCTCCTCCACCATCATCACCTCCTCCACCACCATCTCCTCAACCACCATC
>NW_008352136.1:634476-651276 GCF_000622305.1 Nannospalax galili
CCACCCCCCCACCACGCCCACCACCACCATTTCCTCCTCCACCATCACCTCCTCCACCATCATCACCTCCTCCACCACCATTACCTCCACCACCATCACCTCCTCCACCACCATTACCTCCACCACCATTACCTCCACCACCATCACCTCCTCCACCATCATCACCTCCCCTACTATTGTCTTCACTCCTACTGTGGAAAAGTTCTTCTAGCATCTAAGAGATCAAGCATCCACCCAGGAGAGAGTTGGGAAGCTTGTTTATTTCCACATGCATGAGTCCCAGAATTAGCAACAAAGATGTCAAGATTTTCTGGGCCTGGAGCAGTGCACAAGAGGTCATATAGGTCTTTTTATGCCATTTAATGGTTGCCACTGGGACCCTATGGCTATTTACTTTGATGTGCCATGTAAGAAAATTCCTTTCTGAGTTCACCCAGTCATCATATATACTTACAAAGTAGACATCCCAGGCATGTGTCAGGACATCTGCCACCTTTTGATCTATAACCATGCCAGGCTAATTAGTCTACAAGTCAGTCAACAGTCATTACAGTCTTTTACTGTCTACAAAAACAGATATCACAGGCAGATGTTTAGATATCTGTCACATTTTGATATCTAATCTATTTTTTCTTTCTTTTTTTTGGGGGGGGGGTCTCCCTGTAGCTCAAGCTGGCCTAGAATTCACTATGGAGATCAGACTGGCCTTGAATTCACAGAGATCTGCCTGCCTCTGCCTTCAGAGTGCTGGGATTAAAGGCATGTGCCATCATATCCGGCCTTGATCTACATTTTTCTTAGATTAATCTTATTAGCTCTTAACTAACCTTAATGGGACAAGCTATCTTATTAATATTAATGGACAAGGTGAACCCTTCATTTGCTTTTTTAAAATATTTAATTTTTTAAATTTTATGTATATGAGTGTATTGCCTGTGTGTGTAAGTGCACCCATATCATGTGCAAATGCCCGAGGAGGTCAGAAGGGGGTGTCAGATCCCCTGAAACTGGAGTTACAGATGATTTAGCTGCCATGTTGTTTTCTTGGAATTGAACCCAGTCCCTCTGCAAGAGCAGCCAGTGCTCTTAACTGCTGAGCTGTCTCTCCAGCCCCTGAACTCTTCATTTTCTTAGTTTCACGTCCTTATTAATGAGAGCTTCAAGATATTACAGAGCAACAAAATACCTCAGGATAGTGAAAACATCACAGGGCTGTATTTCAAGCTATCTACCTAGTAAGCAAAACAAGAGGAAACTTCAAATGGCTTAAGTTCACAAGGACATTGGAGAAGAATAGTTAGTTATAGAATATGACTTCATATTACTGCCACCACCGTTACCTACTCAACCATCATCACTCCTCCTCCATCATCACCTCCTCTTCCACCATCAACTCCTCCTCCACCATCACCCCCTGCACAATCACATCCTCCACCATCAACTTCTCCACTACCACCATCTCCTCCACAATCACATCCTCATCCACCATGACCTCCACTGCCTCTTCCATCATCATCTCCTCCACCATCATCTCTTCTACCATGATGTCCTTTACCAACATCACCTCTATCACCATCATCTTTACCACTGGGACCACCATGATCACCTCTACCACTGTCACTTACTGCACCGTCACCTGCACCACCATCATCATCTATAGCACTGCCCCTTGTACCTCCACCACCACCTGTAGCGCTGCCCCCCACACCTCCACCACCACCTGTAGTGCTGCCCCCCACACCTCCACCACCACCTGTAGCGCTGCCCCCCCATACCTCCACCACCACCACCACCTGTGTAGCACTGCCCCCGTACCTCCACCACCACCACTCCCATCACCTCCCCCACTACCACTTCTGCCATCTCCCAACCTAACCAGTATTCAGTATTGAATTTGACATTCTGTTGATTTATTTTTATTTTATGTGTATGCATGTTTTTCCTGCATATACGTACACCCAAGCATTGCATGCAGAAGTGAGAAGCGGTTTGGAACTGTAGTTAAAGATGGTTGTTAACCACCATGTGCTGGGAACTGAACCCAAGTCCTCTAGAAGAGCAGCTACTGAGCCACCTCTCCAGCCCCCAGAATCACAAAGTTAAGGAAGTGAGGAGCCTAGACAGGAAGGGATACCATGAAGATTCCATCTTCTACCTAGGGATGGTTCTAGAATGAGCACGGGAGAGTCGGGTGACCTGAACTGAAGACCTGCCTTGGCCATTGTCTTTCTGAGCATTGTCTTTGGGTTCCCTCTCCCATCTGCAGTTTGAACAGAGGGACTAACTCAATTCTTTGCCCTACAGGGAAGGAGAGGAGACCAGCCGACCTTGGGTGGCCCATCCCCTTAAGGACAGTGCTACTTCCCTTCAACTTCCGTGCAGTGACTCTTACAAGTTCTTTGCACAAGGGCTGCTGTGGCAAAGCTAAAGATCACTGGATATGCAGCCAGAGATAGGTAATAGAACAGAGGAACTCCAGAGGGCCAGGCCTGATGGCCCCAGCATCCAGAGAGCTACGACAGGGCAAAACCAGATATGCTTCTCACTAGTTCAACTGGCAAAGAGGCTGAAAAGGTACAGCATGGGTGGAGACATGTGGAAAATGAAGTCCTGCTGGATGGGGATGGAATCTGGGACTGCTGGGCCAATGTCCATCGCCAGATCTCTGGAGAGCCCCAGGGTGGTGGGCTGGACTCTAGACCCCTGGTCTCTCTGCATCTGCCCACGTGTGCTGTATCAGAAACAGGAGACAGGAGCCTGGGGTCCAACAGACACACTCTGTCACCCAATGTCCACCTAGAGTCTGCCAACTCAGCTTGTTCCATAGGAGAAAGATGAACAGGAGCCCACATGTGCTCATGGATGGTGCTAGGCTGTCACATGCTGTACCATATGGGTACTTCGTAGGCTTAGGGGCCTGTGGGCAGCAGGCACTGCGTGGGGGCAGACAGAAAGGCTGCCCAGATGCCCGCCGTAGTCAGACCCTTGTTGTGACTCCTCCCACCTGTAAGCCACAGGAGCACCAGACAGCACTGGAGTGGCGTCCACTGAGCTGGGCCCTGAGGAAGCTCTGACACACTAGTCTTGGGTCCCTTCTCCCAAAGCACTTACCCATTCATTCATTCACTCATTCGCTTGCTCACAACACTACAGTCAGCGTGGGACAGTGGTTTGTGCACTCACTGTAGAGTTCAACCACCCCGGAGGTTCAGAGCTTGACTCAGACACTTTCTGGCTGTCTGACTTTGAGTAGGTCACTTCACCTCTCTGAACTTCTGTGTCTTCCTCAGAAGATGTATGACCTCAAGGCCTCTCTCAGCTTTATGAGGAACCAATGTAGAGAGAATGTTTCTTTCAGAACTGGTGGCTCACACACACTAGCTATCCCAGCACTTGGGGGACTAAGGCAGAAAGATCTAGAGTTTGAGGCTGCCCTGGGCTACATTGTGAGACCCTTTCTCAAAACAAAAAACAAAAATAGTGCTCGGTGCCATTCTGAGCACACAGTGGTGCCCCAGAAGGAATGGAAGGACAGTGGGATTTAAACTCTGAAGAAAGACAGAGCTGTGGATTGGGGTTGGGGCATGGAGGCCTTCACAGCACAACTTGGCCAGGAGTAGATGCAGAAGATGTCCAATGCCCCCCTCCCTGGACTTCTCACTCACAGACCTGGCCTTGAAGGCCACATTTCTCCACATTTATTAAGCACCTGCTGAGTACCCAGCTCTGACTAGCAGGGCTGGGAGGAAGAGTCACCTCTTTATGCCTGCAGCATCCTCTTCAGAGCTTCTCACTAGCAGAAGCAGCAAGGGTAAGCAGAAGAGGCACAAAGAGACTCCTGAGGGTTTCTACTCTGAACCCCCAATCAGTAGGACCTGTGAGTTCATAGATGCTGACATCCAGAGGCTCCAAGAGGGACAGGAGCTGCTCACAGCCACTCGGATAGGGTGTGGGATTGAAGGCTAGGATTTAGCGCATGTCCCTGGCCAGACACCTCATGCCTTCCCCCAACTGTGCCTGGAAGTCATCCCCATCCAGACTCCAGCTGATATGTTTATAGAGGTAGGAACACAATCCAGGTTCCTGGGTAATTAAATCTGGATCCTCCACTCCCCACCCCCATAAACAACCTGGGCCCTGTCCCAGAGGGGCGAGGCCTCCCCTAACCCATGCTGACAGCCACATCTCCAGCTGCTGACCTAGACAACATTCAAGCCCTGGTCACAGTCATGGCATCTCCTGGGTAGTGGAGGAACAGCTGAGATATGACCTTTGACTTCACCGGACAAAACCCCACACCCAGGGATGCATGTGTGGTCACAGCACTAGTCTCTCTTCTGGGCCATTCCCTCATCCCCCCACGCCCAGGAACCCAGCATTTCCCTGATGACAGCCTGCTTTGGCCTCCCAGCCCTCATGAGCCCCTCTGTACTGACCGCTTAACTCTAGAAGTCACTGAGCTCCACCTCAGAGAAGCGTGTCCTCTTATAGAGCGGAGGCTCAGAGGCAGGCCCTCCCTGCTTGTCCCTTCAGTCTCCCCCCACTTCTCAGTTGACCCTGTGACAACAGCTCACATTCACTCAGCATACACAGAGCCCAGTCTAGATACTTCAGTGAACAGACTCAGCTCCTATCCACACCACCACTATGCTCCTGATTCACAGACAAATCTACTCAGGCCCAGAGGGATTAAGTGACTGACCCAAAGTCACACAGTTGGAGATAGGAGAATTGGGATTCCAGCCCTGCCTGCTCTTGACCACTGTGCTACATCCTCCTGCCCCTCTGTAAAGTATGTTCACGTTCATGAGCCCCTTGGCTCTCTGGGGATAGAGGAGGCCAGCCAACACTTGAGGCCTAGAGTCCTCCTACCTCCCCTCTTTCTACTGTCTAATTTTCAAGCCCTATGCAGCGTGGTTCACTCCTTGGCCCCCTCCAGTTCTCTCAGTTGAACACGACTCCTAAGGAAGAACCCCAGGGTCCCCCCAGAGCACCCCAGGAATCCCTCCAGGGTCCCTGCAATGGCGGACATCACTGGTGCCTCTGGCACCAATGTTCCTGGAAAGGCCAGTTTACAAGCTGGGCTATTTTTCACTCTGCAGCTGCCGCCATAAACCCTGGCCCTCCCAGGGAAGGAGAGCAGCTGTAAGGGATCCCCAGGGCCTGGAGCCCACGCCAAGTCCCCCCTCCAACCCTGCTGTTTCTGAGCAGTCAGAGAAATCTTGAAATTAAAACCCCCTGAAATACAGGCAAATCCCTGTCCCACTCCAGAGCAGCCCATCCTGTCCCCAAAGCAAACCAAGAGCCAGGGACATGGCGGTGGGCAGAGGAATACAGCGTAGGTTTGCCCCCGGGGACGTGGCAGTGGACAGAGGAATGCAGCCCAAGCCTGCCCTGGGGACCAGAGGTCTGCCCAGTTTCATGCTGCCCAGCTTCCATTTGTGCCTCATATGGCCAAGTATAAAATAAAGGACAGCTCTAGATCAGGGTTTTCTACCTAATGTACCCCGCTGCAGAGGTATCCCATGTGATTCTTGTCCTTGGTTTGCTATGATAAAAGCAACTTTAGGAAGAGTTTATTCTGGCTGACAGTGTGAAAGGATTCAGGCCATCATGGTGGGGACATGGTGGCAGGAGCTGAGGCAGTTGATCACTTCGCATCCACAATCATGAAGGGGGGGAAATGGATGCTGGTGTTTGACTCACTTTCCTCCCCACCCCTCTTCAGTCTGGGTTACCAGGCCATGGAATGAAGGGTACTGCCTATATTTTGGGTGGATCTTCTTCCCTCTGCTTTTAAACCTCTCTGGAAACTCCCCCACAGATGGACTCACAGCTGCGTCTCTCAGGAGATTCTAAATCCAGTCAGTTGACCACTTCATCCCAATTCTGAAGCTCACTAAGCTAGTGGTTCCCTAAAGTCATGTGCTCCACATTCCCATTATTCCAGGTTCAAGGCTCTGTACTGGCCGCGTGACCTTGGACAGGTTACTTGATCTCTCTGAATCTCTAATTTTCCTTTTTCTTTCCAGATCCTAGTAACAGTCTTTGCTACACACACAATATATTTATATCAAATTACTCTCTGAATCAGAAGATAATCCTGTAAAGAAAAATTTAAGGAAATTATGTTGATACTGCCTTGAACCTCCATGTACATACATCATTAAAGTGGGATTTCCTAATATTCGATATGTGGTAACTATATAGATGTTACTCTTTTTACTGATTAACTTCTTTGACAACTTCATACATGTATATAGTATGCTTTGATCATATTCAACCAATTCCCTTCTTGTCCCCCTTCTCTCCTGATGAACCCCTTCTTTTTCTCAACTAGCCCCCTTATATTTTTATGTCTCTCTGTGTGTATGTCTCAGTTAGGGTTGTTTGTGTGAGCATTGTGGATACATTCTTTTGAAATTTAATTTTGTTTATTATTATTAGTTGGGGGGCACATGTGCCACAGTGTGAGTGTGGCGATCAGAGGACAATTTTCAGGAGTTGGTTCTCCCCTTCCACTGTGAGTTCCAGAAGAAAAAAAAAAATCAGGCTTGCTCAGCAAGATTAGGCTCACTCAGCCATCTCACTGGCCCAAGGTGTAGCCTGGGCTGGCTACACCTGCTTCTTCCTCTTCAGCATATCCTACCAGCATGTACCACCCCATCTGGCCAGTCTTTTTGGATTCTTTTACATTTATTTATTTTGTGTGTGCATACACACAAATGAAGGACATAGGACAACCTTCTGGGAGTCAGCTCTCTCCTTCTACCATGTAGGTCCTAGGGATTGAAACCAGGCCATTGGGCTTGGTCACAAGCTCCCTTACCCTCTTACTGACCTCAGGAGTCTTTTCAGCAGCACTAGTAAGATGCTCTTTCACATCCTATTTAAAGGCTAACCATCAGTTATGAGTCTTCATCTTCCCTCCTATAACATAGAAAGATAAACTGACCAGCCCATCAAGAAGACTGTGAGGAAGAAATAACACGTTAGGAATAGCAGTTTATTTTTGATAGTCTCAAACTGGAAACAAGCCAAACACCCATCAGCAGGCAATCAAATAAGCAAATCATGGTACATCTATGCAATGGACAAATACTCAGCAAGGAAAAGGAGTAAATACCAATGCATTCCATGCCAAGAAAAACACCAAAATGTGTGGAATGCAAGAAGCCAGACCCAAAAGTGTAGACACTATTTGATTCCATTCACTTAGTTTGTTATCAGTTTTTCTTTAGACAGGATCTCACCATGTAGCCCCAGTTGGCCTACTGGCCATACCAGGCTGGCCTCAATCTCACAGTGATTCCCCTGTCTCTGCCTCCCAAGTGCTGGGATTAAAAGTCTGTGCCATAACACCCATCTTATGATTCCATTTATATAAAAATCCAGGAGAGACTGGAGAGATGGCTCAACAATTAAGAGCACTTGCTGCTCTTACAGAGGACCCAGGTTCAATTCCCAGTACCCACATGCTGCTAACAATCGCCTATAATCTCAGTTCCAGGGGATTCAACACCCTCTTCTAGCCTTGTGGGCATCGGGCATGCATGTGGTACACATTCATGCCTGCAGGTAAAACGTTCAAACACATAAAATGAAAATAAATCTTTTTTTTAGAAAAAGGGAATCATAGTGACAGAAAACAGAATAACATTTGCCTAAGGCTTGGGGAGGCTTTGGGGGAGGTGAGGCTCTGGATGAAGGGGGAAGGAAGAAGAAAAGAGAGGAGGGATTTCTGAGGGGTCCAAAGTAATGTTTGGAAAGCCAGGCACAGGACTGCACACCTGTCATCCCACACTCTGTTCTGGCTCTGGTGGTCCCAACCCACACCCCCAATTGTGACCTTCCTCTACAGCTCCTTGATGGTATGTCCATAAAACACCCATTCCGGTTAGCCTCCCTGCAATGGAGTCCTCCTGCCCCTCCCCATCCTCCCCTCTCTCCATCTCTCCATCCATCCAGTCACCCACCTACCAGTCATTCATCACTCCTTCAACTCCCTTCGTCCTTCTATTTACCCACATACTCGCCCATCCCTTCATGCCTCCCTTCCTCCATAAATCCATTCCTCACTTCCTCCATCTATCCACCTACCCTTCCATTCACCCATTCATCCCTCCTTCCCTCTCTCCCTCCAACTATCTATGCATTCATCCATCCATCTGTTCATCCATTCATTCATCTATCCATCTGTCCATCCATCTTCCTCCAACCATCCATCCATCCATCCATCCATCCATTTCTGTCTGTCCATCCATTCATCCATCTCTCCTTCCAGCCAACCATCTATCCATCCATCTGTCCATCCATCCACTCATCCATCCTTCAGAGAAGCAGAGCCCATCAGAGAACACACATAATGGTGTCAGCTGAGCTAGAACCCCATGTGACATGGGCAACTGACGGCACCTCTCTGGGCCCCAGTGTTCTTCTCTGGTCATGGGAGTACTAACAGTACTCACTTCAAGGTTTGAGAGTCTTGATGAATGAAAGAAGTCATATGCTTAGAGCAGGCCTGGCACAGTCAGGGGCAGATTCATTGTGGGCCACTGTCATCCCAAGCCCAGGGAATGCGGAAAGAGGGTTGGGTGGGGAAGGAGCAGGAGTCGGGGAAGGTCTAGGCCAGGAACAAAAGGCTGAGGCAGTTAGTACTGTGTGGCTGTACAGGAAGATGGAAGGGAATCATAAGCATAAGGAACAGCAACTGGGAAAGCTCAGAGACACAGGAGAGTCTAGTTCCTGTCCTGTGCTCAGACCCCTCCTTAATCCCTCTCCCTGAAGACTCAGAGGATGCATGTTGTGATTAAGGCCATGTATCTCACATCCTCTGGAGGTATCTGCTGGCATTAGTGGGGGAGGGGTTGCTGCTGGCCAGAGAGCCACTCTCTGGTGTCTTCTGGTTTTAGTGTGCCTTGAGTAAGCTTAGGCACTTCCCAGCTACATCCAGGGCATGAAAACTCTCAGAGCTAATGATGAGAGAGCCTGACACCCAGAGAAGCTCACCACCTTGGCCAGAGCCTCACAGCACACTGGAATGGGAGCTATTGCTGAATTCATAGGCAACTCTCCTGATGTTCTTGGTAGGAGCTGGGCTGGACTGGGCAGGTCCTTCCTCACTGTGAGACACAGAGGCCATTGTGTTATGAAACCCAAGTACTGGCCCCTCTGCTGGATGTGGGAGGCTTAGGGTTGCAAGAGACTGCCTTCCCACCACCACCCAGCTCCAAACCCCAGCTGCATCTGGATTCCAGCTGGGCCCAGTCAAAGGGGGTGAAAGTCACAGAGGAACTCACTACCAAAGGCAAGGAGAGGTTAGAGGTGAGGGGTCAAAGACCAGGCCTCTAGGGGCCAATAGGCCAGCCAAGGGTAGGTGTGGGTGTCACTGCTCCCAAGGCTTATTCTAGGGTTCACTTACCCACAGAGACTAGATAAGCAGGACCCCCACCACAGCACTGTCCCCCAGGACAAAGAAAGGATGACCATATCATGGCCACATCAATAGCAAAGTCAGGCAGGGAAGTTTGACTCATCACTTCAGGGACATGGGCTCCAACACCTATGGGCCCCATGTTTCTCTCCTTGCAACATCCATCCCTCTGCTTTAGGACCTGGCTGATGCGCTATCTCAGTCATGGCCCCTAGTCCATGGACACAACACCCTCACCACAGCCTCATCCCCTCCCCTAGATAATGCAGTGTGACTCAAGCCAGATCAAGGTTTATTATGTTGCTGTGCTATATCTCCATAGCTGGACAGCTGTGCATCATCAGGGGAGCCCAAGATGGAGGAGTGCAGAAGAAAACCTCCCCAAGATGTCCCTTAACATCACAGAGGCCCCCACCAACTAGGACGGGGGAGTAGTGTGGGCACAGGCTACCAGACCACTGCATGAGCGGAACACAAGGCCAGGCCCACTCTCCAGGCTGGGCGTCAGACTAGAACAACACTCACTGCAAATGAGCCTTAGCTTCCAGGATGCTTCAGGGGCTGACGGGAAGGGCTATGTTGAGGCCCCAAAACCCAGCATCAGTAGTGGGATGAGACATGCACCTCCAAGTCATGGTTGCTTGACCCCCCTTGAGAAGACCAGATTCTGTACATCCCATACCCCAACTCTGGACCAATCAGAAACCATGACACCTTAGGAAAAATAAGTATTTTCTGGAGTAAAAATTTGAGATTTGACTTTGTAACTATTAATTAAAAATAAGAAAGCTTGGGAAAGGCTTAGCAAACTCAGTCTAATAGGAGCCCTTAATGTGGCCATGTGGGCTGGGAAGCTGATCATGGGGCTGAGCGGGAGGCAGCCATGTTTTAGTTCACAAGACTATGAAATCTTCCATGGCGTGCCTAGGGGAACTCTGTGATATAGATGTGAGCTCCTTCCAGAAGCTTCCAAATTAATCAAGTCCACTGGGCAGGGCAACAGTAACATATTCCAGCAATGGGGAGATGCAAAGGGGACCCATTAGGTATAGGCTGTGCCTTGCTTTCCCAGCCCAGGCACCAAGGCTCCTGGGTACCATGCAAGTCCTAACCCTTCAGTCTCTTCCAAATTCAGCAGCTCTGCCTGTCTTCACAGCCCAGATGGAAGCGGGGGCATCTGCTGCCTTCCAAGGGGCCTCTGACCTGTTTCCCTCCTGGTATGACTCCTCATGGGAACTCTTTCATGGCAGTTCCAATTGGGGTTGTCCTTCCCCTCCCACAGGAGGAGTCATGATTTGGGGTAACGCCTGCAGAGCAGCAGAGGTATTAAACACTGCTGGAATTTGGGGAGGTTATTCCTGGGGTGTATCAGAGGCCAGCAGCTTGTCCCACTGAGGGACAGGATTGGCACCAGAGGTGGTCAAGGAGGGGTGGCAGGAAGTGGTCAGGAGTTAAGGCCTTTCTTGCTCAAGGAGATGACCTTCAAGGACCCAACAGTCAAGGCCAGCAGCTCTAGGGCCTGTTAGATGCTAGGGGAGTCGCTGCTGCACATACAGGGTCCTTCAGGGGTACCTGCTGGCTCCTGGGCTTTCTGGGCTAAGGAGAAAGATCCTTCTGGCCCTCCTTGGACCTCACTGGCTGTTGCAGTCCCCTCAGACTCTTCTGAGCAGGACACCTTTGGCACCCCATGTGTTGGGGCTTCTGGGACCTCTTCCTGGATGTTGGTCACCTGGTCCTCTGACCCGCCCTCCACTGGCCTTGCTCCATCCCCACTGCCTGGCATGGCTCTGGCTGGAGATCTGAGGTTCTGGGTGGCAGCCAGAATGTCAGCCTGGAGCTGCTGTGAGGAGTCCAGGGCCTCCTCCGGCCGGCTGTCAGGTGCCCTATCAGGGACCTCGCTGAAGATGCGGGGACCCCCAGCCCGGTCACTCTGGTCCACATATTTCTTCTTGGGAAAGGAGGATGGGTAATAGGCTGTGGCCTTGTGCTTCTGGCGGGTGATGAGTGCTGCACAGACGATGAACATGAGCAGGAAGGCCAGCGAACCCACCACCGCAATCAGCATCACGTACTGGCGGAAGAAATCCATGATCCCATCCAGGAGGTTGGTGGGGGGAGCAGGGCCCTCTAAGGTTGTGGGATGGGGTCTCCCTGATGTAGGGCTAAAGACTGGAGTCCAGGGTGATGGCAGACTCGGGGAGGAGGCTGAGGAACCCTCGGCATCCCCACTGCCCCCCCCATCCTCCAAGATGTTGGCACTGAGGGACATGGAATAAGCCACTGTGGGCACTGGCCTCAGGAGCAGCAGTAGAGACAGAAGGATGGCAGAGGTCATGTTGGCCCCCACAACCTGCAGGGAAGAGGGAAAAGGAAAGTCAGAGTGGGTTGCCAGGGTCTCAGACTCACAAGTAGCTCACCAGCCCCAGAAGGCAGCAGAACATATTCCAGCAAGTCACTTAGCTTCCAGGGTCTGGAACCTCACTATGCAGCAACCCCGTTCATTATACACGGAATGCCACCTGCCCCACTTCCCTCTCAAGTCCCCAGGAACAGAGTTTGGATCTTATTCATTATTCATGTCCTCAGTGGTTTGCACCCTGAGTATACATTAAGGGCTTAATAGATGCTTCTGCAAAGATGTGGCAGAATTCACAGTACTAACCTTATACTTTGATGGCTTACAGTGCACCTGCTGCTATTACAATTTTTTTTTTTTTGGAAGGGGAGGGAAATATGTTTGGAGGCCAGAGAATAACTTCAGGTGTTTTCCTCTTCAGGTACCTACCACTTTGTTTTGTTTTGTTTTTTGTTTATTGTTTGTTGACTTGCTTGCTTGTTTGTTTTAGACAGAGTCTTCTTGTAGCCCGGGCTCGCTTGGAACTTGCTATGTAGACCACGTTGGCCTCAATCTCATAGAGATCTGTCTGCTTCTGCCTCCCAAGTGCTGAAATTAAAGGCATGTGCCACCATGCCCAACCTTGTCAGCCACTTTGTGTTTTGAGACAGAGCCTCTTGCTGGTACCTGGGGCCCCTGGATTAAGCTAGGCTGGTTGGCCAGCAGATTCAAGGACCCACATGTCTCTGGCTTCCCACCGTAGGAATTATAGGGGTGCAACCACCATGCAGCTTTTTACATGGGTGCCAGGGATCGAACTCAGGCCTTCACATTTGTGTGGCACCTGAACCATCTCCCCAGCCCAATTGAAAGTGAAGTTTCTCAGGGGGTCCTGCGAGCTCTGCAGCAGGGGAAGTGCTATAAATATCTCCATTTCCAGGTAGAGAAACTGAGGCTCGGGGGGCTCAAGTGACTTGCACAAGAAGAGCTGGAGTTTAGATGGGAACACGAGGGTAGCAATGATGGAGGACTCAGGGAGGCACAGAGTAGGTGATGAGGCTGAGTGACACCTTTGCCCAGGGAATGTCTGAGGCTGCACTGTCCCTCCCCCCACCCACCCCCAGGCCTTGTCCCTGCAACAAAGCAACAGTCTCCAGCCACTGGATGGTGACTTTTCTAACCCATCCTCCTTTTTTTTTTCCAGAAAGTTCTAGGTTTTGAAGCTGCCAGGCCTGCAAGCCTTACAAGAGACTTGGATGCCAGGTCTGAGCTGAGGACTTAACTCCTTCCTACCCCCCAACCCATGAAGGCCTGAACCTCACTATGGTGCTCCAAACATGCCCAGGAGGGTCCAGGAGGAGCCACAGTGCCTGGAGAGACAAAGCTAGAGCTGCGGCTCCACCCCTGAGGCCACTAGATGGGAACCAGATGCGCCCCTCCCCCTCTCCCTACCCTGCTGGAAGTCTGCTCAAGGCATGAACCCCCAAGACTCCATCTGGCCTAGACAGCCAGGTTGATTAATAAATTCCTCATGGCCCAAGTTTAATGGAGGAGCCCCTCTTTCTAAAACACTAACTCTCCTAGCCAGTGGGAATCAGAGTCTGGGGTTCAAACAAACCCTAAGAACCTTCGCTGTGTACCCAGATAACCCAGAGGACGGCCCAGGTCCCTGAGGCTGACTAGGGCTAGAAGCTCTAAGATAGAGAAGCTTTAGAGTACTCTGTCTCAGGATCTCCCTTGGAGGACTGACATGGGGAGAAAGAGGCAGGCCCAGAGCAAGCAAGAGGCGGATGCCAGGGTATACCGCAAGGTCCTGAGCTGGACCAGGAAGCAGTTTCCCAGCACCTTGGCTACAGATGACAGGGTCTTGGAAGGTGAGGTAGGGGCAAGGCTGGTCATTTAGTGGCTGTCCCCAGTGGCCCAAAGCCTCCCAGCCACATCCACAGGGAACCGATTCCAGAACACCCTCATGCCCACCATGGGTGTCAAGATCAAGGAGGGCACTCAAGGCTCTACATGGTGCTGTTTGTGTGGAACCTTTGCACAGCCTCTCTGTCCTTTAAGTTGCCGCTGGGTGACTTACGTTACCTGGTACAGTGCAAACGCTGTGGAAATTGTTATTACACTGTGTGGTTTGTTACTGGGTTCTTACGGTTTAATTTTTTAACTACTTTCTATCTTGAGTTGGTTGAATCTGCAGTCACCAGCTTACTGTATTGATATAAATTTGGTCAAACTGGTTTAGATGGCAATAAACAGAAACTCATTTCAGAATATAAAAAAGGCTAAATGACTATTGCATTGGAAATAAACTTATGTCATGTTGTCATGTTCTGGTGAAAAAAAAAAAAAAAAGGCTAAATGAGCCATCAAGATGGCTTAGCCGTAAAGGTGCTTGCCACCAAGCCTGATGACCTGAGTTCAATCCCTGCGACCCACATGGTGGAAGGAGAGAACCGACTCCCACACCATGTCCTTTGACCTCCAACATTTGAACCACGGCATGCACATGCATTCTTCCCAAACACACATAAATATATGAGTGTAATAAAAAATATTAAAGAGGCTAAGTTGGTGGCTGGAGAGATGACTCAGTGGTTAATAGCATGTGTTGCTCTTTCAACTGATCCCAAGTTAAATTCCCAGCACCCGTGTCAGGTGGCTCACAACCACCCGTAACTCTAATTCCAGAGGATCTGACACCTCTTCCTTCTGTGGGCACCTCTACAATATGCACAACCCACCCCCATAAATCATAATTAAAAATAAAAAATAAATCTTTAAAAAAATAAAAAAGAGGCACCAGGGGAGGTGGAGCACGCCTTTAATCCCAGCACTTGGGCGGCAGAAGCAGGATCTCTGTGAGTTTGAGGCCAGCTTGGTCTATATAGTGAGTTCTAGACTAGCCAGGGCTACATAGTGAGACCCTGTCTCAAAAAAAATAATAATAATAATAAAGCTCGGTGCTCATAGATGCTAGGCAAGCGCTTAGTTGCTGAACCCCAGGCTCATTTACTGTGAGCTGATGGCTCTAGGTGTCCACGGAGGGAGACTCATCTCAGCCCTCTTCCTGGGTTCAGGTCTACAGTCTTTCCCAATAACACATACATGATCCATGACAAAGCTGGATTTGAATCCTTTGTCAGTCAAGCCTGGGAATCTTTACATGCTGTGTGTTTATGTCCCATGCACATGTATGTGCATGCATGTGGAGGCCAGAAGACGACCTTAGGTATCATTCCTCAGGACAGTTTCTCACTGGGATCTGCAACTCACCAAATAGGCTAGAATGAGCCTTCAGGCTCCTCCAATCTCCACCTCCCCAGGGCTGGAATTTCAGGCATGTATCCTGGCCCTTTACATGGTTGCTGGGGGACTGAACTCAGGTCCTCATTTTTGTGACAAGCATTTTACAGACCAGGCCATCTCCCAGCACCCTGCCCCTCTTTTTCAGTGGTGTGGGGATTGAATCTATGGACTTACTCATGCTAGACAAGTGCTCTACGGCTGAGCTATACCCCTAGCCCTAGGTCAGCACTTGGGAGAGAGGTAGGGGGATTGTGAATTCAAGACCATACTGGATTAAAGAGAAAGGCCCTGTCTAGAAAATACAGCAGTGGCAAGTGGAATTTCAAGCTCCACTGTGACCACAGATGCCTGAGCACCATAGAGCTGAGCCCAGATACGGCAACTGGAAAGCCATTGGGTCAGGTCCATCTGCTTGGCTCCATCATGGCCAGACCGGCCAGCTGTCTCCTCAGGCCATCACTTTCCCCATCTGTAAAAAGGTGGCAGTAGTGTGACCACAGGTCAAGATATGGAGAACTGTGAAGACTACATTCGAGAACATTCTAGAAAGACTGGTACAGGGTGGCTGCTCTGTCAGGAAAGGTGGAATTCAGGAACAGAGTGCTCTAGATCAGCCAGCAGTTTCCCTTCCTCTACAGATCTGTGATTATCCTCACACGATGTATGTGCTTGCTCTGATCCCCAAAACCCCCAGCAAGAGTGATTTTCTACCTTCTCTCCAGGCATGCAGAACATACGTGCAGACAGCAATGCACCAACAGAAAAGTACCAGCTTCCCTGTGGTACCCTGGCGTCAGCCAAGGGGATAAGAAGGGAGGCAGCAAAAAACATCCCTGCTTCTAGAGCCCACCCCAGCTCAGAGGCCTCATGCCCCTCACCCCCTCCTAGCTCCCAGGCAGCAAAGTGTAGGGACTCAGCCCTACATGGAGCTAGCTGAGTCTCCTAGAAGATGGCTGTGTGATCCTGGGTCATTCCCCTGCCCTCCCTGGGCCTCACTTTCCCTTCTGTGGAATGGAAGAACTGGCCCAAAAGCTCAGAAATGATCAGTTCTGCCTGCCAGGTGGACCTTGTGCAGAAGAGGACGGACCCAGGAGGCCAATCAGGCCCTGCTCCTCACAGGAAGCCACAAGGGCCACCCTAACAACTCTACTTCCACTCTCAAAAAATCTGTCAGAGATTAGAAATGGCCTGTCCCATGTGGCCCAGCAGTGCCCTGAGTGGAGAGGCAATTCAGAACAGTCCCAAGTATCCTGAGGTTGGGCATGTCACCTCCCTGAGCAATAGCGTCCACATCTGTGTAATGGGGACAAGTCCCAGCAGTGCCTGGTACATAGTAGGTGTCAGCAACTGGACACACCAGATCACCCAGTACTGCCCTGGGGGAGCCTCTCTTTTAGGGGCTACAGGCTTGTGGTCATGAATATGCAGATGATGCAAATCCAACCTTAAGAGCAGGTACCCCAAGACCTGAGTCTGCTGAGCCAGAGCTGCTATCCTACCCCTACCCACAGGCTGGTGGCCAGAGGCGGAGGGGTGGCCCATAGAAACCTGGCTTCAATTAGAGGCCTTGGGGGAAGGAGCCCAGGAACTGAAGCATTGTATCCCCAGCCTGCTTGCCTGGGGCTGCCAAGGGACCACCCCCAAGAGGATCCCTGGAGGGAGCCTGAGGGCTCAGAACAACACACACACACACACACACACACACACACACACACACACACAC
>NW_008352136.1:651762-727541 GCF_000622305.1 Nannospalax galili
GCGCCCCCCCCACACGGGCTCGCGGGGGAGAGGCTGAGAGCACAAAAACACACACACACACACACACACACACACACACACACACACACACACAAATATACTACCATACCAGCAGCAGGAGCTCACAACACTCACACACACAATCACACAGACTAGGCAACTCACACACAACCCCAAGACACTCCGATGAGCTCCCACAGCCCCCAGCTTGGATGCACAGAGAACACATGGGGACATACAACTCATGCATTACACACACCCCAGAGTCAACACCCGCACAGAGGAAAATACAAGTCCACACCACCCATTCGCTGGCCTTGGAATGACACCTTCGTGTCCATCTCAGATCCCAACCACATTCACACATCCTTCTTGGTGACCCCAGCACCCACGCAGGACATCCTGCTACGCGCATGCACATAGCTTCAAATGCGTACTTAGAATGCATATATACTTAGGAACTCTGACAAAGTCCTCAGCTCCCAACTCCAAGCCAGCTCAGACTCTCAGAAATGCAGGCCAGGACTCACCATCTCCCAGAGAAGGCCTGGGTGCTTCTGCCAGGTAGATGAGCAAGCAAGACCCTGGCCCCAGACAGTCGGCTCTCGGCTCTGCCGCCAGTTGCTCTGGCTGGTCCCTCCTCCTTCCTCCTCCCTGCTGGACTGCGGGGGCCAGCTTGATTTCATTAAGAGGGCTTGGGGTGGGGACAGAGAGGGGCGGGGCTGCGCAGGGCCACACGCAGTCCCACCCTCCTCTCACTCCAAGCTTGCTTCCTCTCTGACCGCAGGTCCCCAGGGCTGGCTCAGACAGACAGACAGACAAACAAGAGTCCAGGAGCAGAGAGCTTCCCCAGAACTGCAGACTGGGGTCCTGCCCATCCCCCACACCCCTAAGGGACGAGGTTAGGAGGCTTGGAGGCCCCTCGAAGTGAGAAGGAAAATTCCCCCTTGCTGGTTCCAGCTGTGACTCAGGTTTTCCAGGCTCAGGGTGCAGAGTGGGAGCCCACAGTGTTTCTGGGAGGCTGAGTTCAGGCACCTCTCATCAAGCCTCAGTTTTCCCATTCTTAGAGATGAGGGAGCTCCTTGTGGCACTGGCATCCTGCACTCTGAGGCCTCACAAGGCCCCAGTGAGGTAGCTTAAGCAGGAGTTATAGGCCCATTTCCAGAGGCAGAAAGTGAGGCTGGTGAATTCAAACAGTGCAACTAAGGTCCTGAGGTCAGTTGCTCTCTGGCCCTGGAAGCAGGATGTCTAGCTGACTCGGAGAATCCAGTGATTCCATGAGGCCTTGCATTCATTCATTCATTCATCCACGCACTTGTTCATTTCTGCAAACACCCAATACATCCCCATGCACAACAAGGTGCTGAGCCAAGCAGGTCCCAGAAGAGAAGAAAAGCAGATGTAGTCCTGCCTCCAAGAGCTCACAGGCTTCCAGAGCGGCAGGAGACTCACAGCAGGAACAGGGAGCTTTGCTCTCCTGCAAATGGAAGGAGCTCCACTCTTCTCCTCCTCTTCTTCCCCCTCCTCTTCCTCCTCCTTTTCCTCCCCCTCCTCCTCCACCTCTTCTTCCTCCCCTAATTCCTCTTCTTCCTCTTCCTTCTTCTTTGACAGTCTTATATAACCCAGGCTGGCCTCAAACTTGATATATAGCTGAGGATGCCTTGAACTTCCGACCCTCTTCCTCCACCTTCCAAGTGCTGGGATTTCAGGCATGCACCACCAGTGGTGCCTGGTTTATGTGGCCCTGCAGAAAGTACCCAGCACTCCATGCATGCTGGACCAACTGGCTCCCTCTGGGTGATGAGTCCTGCTGTGAGGTAGGTGCTGCTCCACTCTGCTGTGTCCAGAGTGATAAGAAAACATCTACACATGCACCCCCTGCCACCCGCTCCCTACAGACCTGGAAGACACCAGTCCTGTAAAGCCTGGTGCCACGGTGCCCAAACACAGTTCTGTTGGGGTTTGAGGAGAGGTAAGTGAATGTGTGAAGCTCTACAACAGAGGAGGAAACAAAGGTTCTTGGTGGAGTAACCTGCCCGGGATCCACCTGTGGACAGACAGCAAGTGCAACTCATGATCAGAGACAAAAGGAGCCTCACCAATGGCAGCCCTTCCCAGGACTGCAGCCAAATGTGGGTTTGAGCAAGATGCTGCTCACCAACTGCCAGCCCTCAGGCTCCAACTCAGAAACACTCTGAATTTCATTCATTCTACAAACATTTCCTGAGTCCTGGCTTTACATCCAGCTCACAGGCCTCAGGAGACAGGCCCCCAGCTTACAAACGAGGTAGGAAACCTAACAATAAGCAGGTAAACAAACAAATGGATCTCTAATTGTACACTGGGAGAGCTGGGAGGAGCAGCTTAGAACCATAAAAGCACTCATCACAAGGCTTAGACCTGTCTGGGCATCATAGGCACCTCAATGAGAAAGTGACCACAGAGTTTCCTGGAAAATGAGCAGAAAGGTATTTAGGAAGGCACTGACGCAGGAGAGTTCCCAGCAACTGAACATGTGCAAAGGTCCTGAGGTAGATAGGGTGGCTTCTAAATATCATCATGCAAAAGTGACTGAGCCAGACCTATAGGGACAAAAAAACTCCATTTGCTTTGTGCCCTGTCCTAAGTCCAGCATCTAGGAAACGACTGGAACACAGGCAGGGCTCAACAAATGCCCTTGACGGCATGAATGACCTGTGCTGTTTAGTCCTGCACTTCTCAGGTATGGTCAGCCAACACTGTGAGTTCACTGCAGCTGAACTGAACCCTTCCCGTGTCTCATATACCACATCCCACAGTTTCTGGGACACTTGTGGAATCCCACTGTGGCATCCATGGGGCGTGGGCAGACCTGTGGCGTGGAGCAGACTGGGATGTTCACTTGCAACCCATAATTTCAGAGGCCCAGCAGTGCCAGGCTCTCTGCCCAGCCTGGAATCACTTCAGAGACCCTGCCCTGAACCCCCTGCAATTAGCAGTCACAGCCTCTGTGCTCAGCAGCTCTGGCCCAGTAGGCAGGGAGAGACTGGGAAGGTTGGGAAATGACCCCAGCCTGGGTCTTTGCCCACCACAGCCCCCAACTCCAGTCCCTCTTGGGTGCAGGGCTGCTTCTAATTACAAAACCCTGAGCACTGGGGCCTGCCTTCCAGTCAAAAATAGCTGGACTTTTCATGTGGCTGGAGAGGCCTGGGCTACAGCCCCATCACAGTCCAGGCCCAGCCTACAGACGGCTACTGGTAGAGCAGCCTCCTGCCTCCCAAGAGCCAGAGCAACCATATTCAACCAGGCCAGAGCTCTCAGTGTTGTGAAGCACCCTGGGCTTCAGTTTCCTCGTCGTCAAACATGCCACCTTCTCTTACTGCTCATCTGTTTTATCAAACACCTACACATGCCTGGAGCGGTATTGGACACAGCTTGCACCAATCATGGCCAGCCCTGAACACCCACATCTTGTAGCTAAGTCATCACCATCTCCAGGAAGCCCTCCTGGAGCCCAGCCCTTAGGGATGAGCATGGGCATCCTCCTTGCTCTCACAGCCCCAGGCACATGGCTTGATACCCCTGAGCAGGCTGGGCTGCTGTGGACTCTCTGGGCCAGAATGAGGGCCCTGTCTACCACAGTATCCCTGCCACCCATGCCTAGAGTAAGGTGCCCAATTAATCCCTTCTCACTGGCTGACAGGCTCCAGGGAAGCTGCTTGTGTTATGGTTGGGGACACTGAGTCCCACCAAGGGAGAAGGACAGGATTGATTGGGATATGCTGACATTACTGTGTTTTTTGGTAAGCTCATTTAAGCAGTACTTCCTGACTCCTTGCTCTATGCCAGTTCTACCCTGGGCACAGAGGGGTGGCAACGCAATGCCAGGTCCTGCCTCAGGGAGTTCCTGAGAAGGGAGACAGGTGAAGAATGGGTGAACCAGCAAGAAGAGAAGATTGCCCAACCCCGAGCTTCTGTCAAGAAAATAAAAAAGAGCAGCTTGGATAAGGTAGAGGAGGCAGGAGTGCCTGGTGGTGATTTTTAGTGTTGTGGACAGGGAAAGCCTCTCTGTAAAGGGTCTGAACCAACAGCTACAGGATACAGGAAACCAAAGGCACAAAAGAAGCAAGAGGAGCTTCCAGTGTGGGGGAGCAGGTGCGAGGGCCTGAGACCAGGAACGGCTGGCCATGGGGACACCTCTAGGGAAGTAAGACTGGGCAGTGGCCTGTCCTCCAAGGGAACAGTCAGAGCTTGGAAGTTGGGACCTCAATATTACAGACAGGCTCTAACTCAGTTTCTCTCCTTGGAATAGGACCCCTTGCCCCTTTGACATTCTATGATCAGTGTATGGTCCACCCTTTGCTGGTGGGAGAGAAAAGTGGCAGAGTGCTTTGGATAGGGGTCAAGCGGTGTTTAGAGACACCTGCCTTTGAGCCAGAGAGAGAGAGAGAGAGAGAGAGAGAGAGAGAGAGAGAGGCCATCCACACAAAGACTAGTGTTGTGGCAGTTTCCTCCACAAACTGGAAACAGCCCTGGGACCTCTGGCAGAAAGTTTGCACCTGTGTGACCTTTATTAAGCTATTTTTCTCCCCACTGTGACCAGATACCTGACAGGTGCAATTTAAGAGGGGAAATTTTGTTTTGCGTCATGATTTCAGAAACTTTAGTCCACAGTCACTAGGCTCCCAGAACTCAGGGAGATGGGATGAAGCTTGTAGCAGAAACAAGCTGTTCACTTCACAGGAAGCTGAGAAAAGGGGGATACAGGAAAGGTCAAGATATAACCCCAAAGACACCCTGTAGTGACTCACTATCCCCCAAAGTCAAAATTCCCATCTGTCAGCGCCTCTCAGTGCTTTCAAGGGTATAAACCATAGACGTTCAGAGCCCTCACTATCTAAATGGCCCTGGAACCACCTTACAGATACTTCAGGGGATGAGCTTCACCTGCCTCCTAGACATTTGTCAGCCTAGTCAAGGTGACCATCAAGCCTGACTAGGAAAGACTGGGGACATAGGCACTGTCCTAGCTCACTTTCTGTTGCTGTGACAAACACCAAGACCAAAAGCATTGGAGAGACAGAGTTCATTTCATTTTACAGGACACAGACCATCCCTGAGGGAAGTCAGGGCAGCACTCAAGCAGAAACTTGAAGCAGAAACCATGGAGGAATGCTGCCTACTGGTTTGCTCAGGCTCAGGCTTAGCTAGCCTTCTTATACAGCCCAGGACTACCTGCCCAGGGAATGGTGCCGCCCACAGTGGGCTGAGCCTGGCTGTATCAATTGACAATAAAGATAATCCCCCCACAGATTAATCTGATAGAGTGATCTTCCCAAGTAATTCTAGGCTGTATCAAGCTGGCAGTTAAAGCTAACTAGTACAGTAACTCAGTTGGTAGAGTGCTTGCCTAGCATGCATGAGGCCCTGAGTTCTATCCCCAGCAACTTGGAAACAGGTTGTGGTGGCTTGTGTCTGTATCATAGCACTTGGGAAGTGGAGGCAAAAGGATCGGAAGTTCAAGGTCATCCTTGGGTACATAGTGAAGTCAAGGTCAGCCTGAGCTGGCCAACCCCCCCCCACCGCCAACAGAAAAGATTGGCCCTCACGTGGTGCATGCCTATGGTGGCCCACAAGTGAATGGTGAGAACAGAGACTGACTCCCCACTCACACAGAGCAAAGGAACACAGTTTGCATGATTCTAGAGCAAAGGCCAGATGAGAAGTCAGAAGAACCTTGAGGGGTTCTGGCTGGCAAGGTGCACAAGGAACCAGCTAGTGCTAGAGACTATGGCCTCCAGGTCTGGGGCTCCTTTAGGGGACACACAGCGTGGGCAGGTACAGGTGACCCCTCTGGATCTGCACACTCTGTGCAGGTTATGATTCAGTTAAAAGTGTTCTTAAGAACCCTACATCCTTTTGTAGAGGGATGCATCCCACAGGCTGAGGACTGGGGTCCCGGAGCTTCCTGTGGCCGGGTGGCCACCCAGCTGTGGCTGCCTTATAAACATTTACATTCTTGCTCTGAAAGGAGATGCTTTATGAGCCTCACTGAGAGCCACAGTGGCGACAACACTGCAGCTGGTAGTCACCAGGCTGCTGCCGTGGCCTCCTTCTCCCATTCTGCCTGCTGGGACTCCTGGGCTGGTCACCACCCTCCCTGTTCCATATGCTGGGGATGGTGATATGGAAAATGGTATCCAGTAGGTCTTAAAGCAAGGGAGGGGACTGAAGCTGGACTTTGGAAACCCTAAGTCCCCCCAGTTCTGCGACCCTCTCTTCCCTCCATATTTCCTTCCCCTCTCCTTCCCTTCCCTCCCCCACCTCCCCGTTCCTTCTTACCTCCTCCCCTCCCTTTACACACTGGTAAGAAAGCCTGCCCTGCTTGGGCCTACTTTCTGATTAGAAGCTGCAGACATGACAGTAATAAGGATGCCTATGTGGTGCAGGACTGGAGGAAAACACAGTAGGGGCCCTGACATTTGAACAAGGACCTAAAGGAGGGGGCAGCAAGTCAGGGAGATGCTCTGAGGAGCTGTCCAGGCAAAGGAGTGATGCAGAGGTTGTGAGGTGGTAGGTGCCTGGTATCCTCCGGGAGTGGAAAGAAGACAGGCGTGTTGGAGCAGCGTGGGAAGAGTGGGCATGGGAGGGCGTGAGCTCAGAGGCTCTGGGCCAGATCTGGGAGAACTTGAGGAGGTTTGACTTCCTCTGAGTGTGGACATTCACCGTGCAGCATGGTACACTATATAAACTTTGCCACATCCTTCTTCTTCCCCCATCAAGCCTGCTTGTCACCCCTAATCCCTTTCTCTCAAGCAAGAGTTACTTAGGGTCCCATCTCCAGGCAGAGCATAGGCTCCCCAGTGACCATGCAGGCCTTTGGGCTTTGTCTCTGCTCTTTCCACCCAACACCACACTCCTGACTCAGCTGGTACCAGAGACCTGCCTCGTCCTCCTCCAGCCAGCTGCTCTAATCAGCCTTCTGCCCCAGAGCCAGGGGGTCACCCAGGGACAGCCTCACACAGAGGGTCTTCCAGGACACCCAGACCACCCACCAAGCGGAACCGGCCCCTGAGGGTGGGACCAAGGAGGTAACGGTACCACCAAGAGCACACGGCCTGCATGCGGGGCCTCTGAGTCTGCTGCTTGAGTTGAGGGGCCAACCAGCCAGGCCTTCCTCTCCCCCACCCCTCAGCTGTCAAACAAGGGATCCTGTGGGAAGGCAGTGAGCAAGTCTTGGCACCAAGCCCAAGAACTGTCACAGGACAGAGGTGACACAAGAGACTGAAGATGATAGCCACAGCAGCTGGGCAGCAGTACCCAGCAGGGGTTCCCAAGACTGAGGAAACCTCAGCCACCCCACGCCTGCCTGCCTCATACACCCAGCAGGACCCCCATCATGAGAGGGGTGCCCCACTCTTGGAGGGCTGTGCACAGCGCCATCCTGCCAGCCACAAATCCCTAGGGCCTAGGCAGGCGCAACAGCAGATGGACCTTGAAGCCTGGGTCTGACCTCTTGAGTGGGGATGCAGGCTGGTGGTGTGATGGGGGGATGGAGCCTCAACAGCTGGAAACATCTGGTTTGAATTGTCGGTTAGAAGCACTGGCCAGGCAGCCAAGGAATTTGTGAGCTAATTTTAGGCCAAAAGACAGAGCACTCAGCAGGGCGGAGTCTGGCTCCCCAAAACCACAGAGGCAGATGGACTGTGGGATGTGAGGCCTCCACAGTACCCTGGATGGTCCTGCCTGCCTCCCAGTGGTTCTCAGAATGGGCACAGATTGTCACCCACTGCAGTCCTTGGGGAGAAGGGCACCCCTTCCCTTTACACAGGACAGGAAGTAAGGTCCAGAGGTAAGGGAGTTGTCCCGTGACACCCATCCCCTAAGCGGTGAGCGAGGATTTGAACCACCTTCTCTGACTCTATGCCTTAAACTCCAACCCCCTCAGGGCCCCAGACTCCACCTCATAGGCTTCCACTTTGGTCTGTGTCCTTTTTGCAAAGTTTAGATTCCCCTGCTAGTTCCTTTGTCCCATCTGTGTTTCCTGAATCCCTACTGTGTGCCATACACATGCTGTGACCAAGATTGTGTCACAGTCCTCATATAGCACAAATCCACAGATCACTATCACACTCCAAATAAAAGGGGGGCTGCCCTGGTGAACCCTGGTGGCTACAGAGTGATCTTCTCAGAGCAGGTAGTATTCAAGCTGAGACCTAAGGAGCTAGAAGATGCCAGCTCTGCAGAGATCTGGGAAGAGTATACCAGGCAGCAGAAACAGCAGGTGCAAAGGTCCTGAGGAAGAAACATGTGTTAGGATCAGGAAGGCTCAAGGAGCACAGGCTCAGTGGGAGGTGCCCAGAACTTTGCTTTGTCCATCCAATCTAAGCAGGTGTCAGAAGATGAACATGAGAGAAGTTGGGGTCCAGAAGCTTCCACTGGTGAGAGGAGGGGGTCCTACTGACCCTATTGTATTCAGTGTCTTGCTAAGGAGCTGCTGAGCCCCTGAGCCCCCGGAGGATGGCACTTGAAGTCATGCCTCTACAGAGGTCCGAAGTCAGTCCCAAAGCCAGACAATAACAGGGCGTCCAGAATGAATCACTGCAGGAGAGTGAGTGGTGGACCAGTTGGCCACCTGTGCTCGACCACCCAGGCAGAAATCACATACTTGGGAGGGAGGACTTTGTTTAACTAGTTTGGTACTCAGGTTACATGGCATCCCAGGGACAGTACCCTCTTCCCATTAACCTTGATCATGGGGCATCTCTATAGCACAGAGCCACAGAAGAGGTGGTTGTAGCCTCCTACTAGCAAGAAACTGCACAGCGCCGGGTGTGGTGGTGCATGTCTTTAATCCCAGCACTTGGAAGGCAGAGGCAGGCAGATCTCTATGAGTTCCAGGCCAGCCGGGTCTACAAGGAGATCTTGTCTCAAAAAAACCAAAAAAAAAAAAAAGAAGAAGAAGAAGAAGAAGAAGAAGAAGAAGAAGAAGAAGAAGAAGAAGAAGAAGAAGAAGAAGAAGAAGAAGAAGAAGAAGAAGAAGAAGAAGAAGAAGAAGAAGAAGAAGAAGAAGAAGAAGAAGAAGAAGAAGAAGAAGAAGAAGAAGAAGAAGAAGAAGAAGAAGAAGAAGAAGAAGAAGAAGAAGAAGAAGAAGAAGAAGAAGAAGAAGAAGAAGAAGAAGAAGAAGAAGAAGAAGAAGAAGAAGAAGAAGAAGAAGAAGAAGAAGAAGAAGAAGAAGAAGAAGAAGAAGAAGAAGAAGAAGAAGAAGAAGAAGAAGAAGAAGAAGAACAAAGGAAGGAAGGAAGGAAGAAAGAAAGAAAGAAAGAAAGAAAGAAAGGAAAGAAAGAAAGGAAAGGAAGGAAGAAAGAAAGAAAGGAAAGGAAGGAAGGAAGAAAGAAAGAAAGAAAGAAAGAAAGAAAGAAAGAAAGAAAGAAAGAAAGAAAGAAAGAAAGAAAGAAAGAAAGAAAAAGAAAAAGAAAACGAAAACGCACAGCAACCAAGTTCACGGGGGACCCAGGAACTTCTCTGTGCTTCCAGAAATCTTTGGGAAGGAAGTTCTGTAGACCCTCATACTGAGCCCCAGAACCAGGTCCCTACCTGGGTACCATGGGCACTGGTCATGCCCACCAGTCAGCAGGCAAGTACTGTGTCCTGTTGAACAGCACTCCTAGCTGGATACTGTACTAGCTCTAGCTGTGAGAACCAAAAATACCTATGGGCATGGTCAAATGTCCCCTGGAAGGGGAAGCTGCCCCCAGCTGAGAGTCACTGGCCCAGACCCTTCCTGTTTGGGGGTGCATACACAGAGGACATGGTTTCACCCACTGAGGAAGCTGTGTTCCAGATGTCTTCACACTAATGGTTTATTCTGTCCCTTGAGGAATCTTAAAAAAACACAGAGAAATTGAAAGTAGCAAAGCCAAGTCTTAACTCAGTGGCTGTCCTCCCCTAGTGACCTTCTGCATTTCCTTCCAGACTTTTTCCTTGTGTTCACTTATCTTTATTATTTTTCTGTGTAGCCCAGGCTAGCCTCAAATTCATTGTGTATCTGAGGATGACCTCAAACTCCTGATCCTCCTGCTTCTGCTTCCCAAGTGCTGGGATTACAGGTTTTTTTTTTTAAATTCTATACTTGATGATCCTAGTAGCTGTGGTGGAGTACTAACCCTCTGCTGGGCATCATATCAAGTGCTTTCCAATCCAGGCTTGTTACTCCCAGCAGCCCTGTGAAGTGACACTATTATCACCCCATCTCTCACATGAGGAAATAGGGACTCGAATTCACCAAATACATTCTTCATGGGAATTTTCCGTTAGTCTTCTTATTTTGTTATGATATTATTAGTGTGTGTGCGTGTGTGTGTGTGTGTGTGTGTGCGCACATGCATGCGCACGCAAGTGTGCAGGTGTGCACGTGCCACATCACACATGTGGAGTTCAGAGGACAACTTTGTAGAGTCAGTTCTTCCCTTCCACTTTCATAGGGATCAAGCTCAGGTTGTCAGACTTGTGTGGTAAACACCTTTACTCACTGAATGACCTCACCTGCCCCCTTTTAGTTTTTGTTGTTGCTGTTGTTTTGTTTTAGGAAAATGTTTCACTCTGTAGCTCCAGCTGCCCTGGTAATTGCTATGTAGCCCAGGTTACCCTTCAACTAGGACAGTTCTCATGTCTCAGCTTCCTGAGTGGTGGGATGACAGGCATGAGCCACCATGCTTGGGTTCCCATGTTATTCTTCAAAATATCATTCTCAGTTGCTTGAAGAATATTCTTTTGAGATAAGCTGCAGATGCCTTGCTTAACTGACATATTCCCAGTTGTTACAATATTTTACAAATGTCTCCCAGTCATCCACTCTGTGCCAGTGGGCACTGAAGGCTGTGACAAGAAAATGAGCCAGTCTTCCTATCCACAAACACGCCCATCTGTGTGGGGCAGGGCTGCATGTGAGTGGGTGCACAGGCAGGGGTCTGAGAAGACGGTGGCTTTAAAAGCTCAGCAGGGAGTTGTTCTCCACCCCAGCACACAACAGCATCATACCCCATTGTACATCTTGGGATCAGCCATGTTTGCTTTGACTTCACACTGAACCTCATGCAGAAGTTGCATCCCTCCACACCTGACTCCTCATGCAGCTGAGCTACATATGTAGAAGGAGTCATTCCAAAGGCACTGACAGTCATCGGCACTTTTTCTTTATGTCTATGAAAATGCCCTATCCTGTAGGGGCTGAGAACATCTTTGCTATTACAAAGGAAGTGGGAAATGGCCTGTTTTCTGTCACTGTCATAAGACACCTGAGGGGCTGGGGATGTAGCCCAGTTGGTAGAGAGCCTGCCTAGCCTGTATGAAGCCCTGGATTCCACTCCAATCACTGAAATAAAAACAGAATGTGTCAACCAGGAATGGATGTGTATATTTTTAATCCTAGCACTCAGGAGGCAGAAGCAGGTGGATCTCTGTGAGTTTGAGGCCAGCCTGGTCTACATAGCGAACTCTAGGCCATCTAGGGACACCTGGTGAGATCCTGTCAAAAAAGAAAGAAAGAAAGAAAGAAAGAAAGAAAGAAAGAAAGAAAGAAAGAAAGAAAGAAAGGAAAGAAAGAGAGAGAGAGAGAGGAAGGAAGGAAGGAAGGAAGGAAGGAAGGAAGGAAGGAAGGAAGGAAATAAAAATAAAAGGAGTAGACTGCTTAGCTTGGGATGTGAAAGCTGGAGTTCAAGAGCATGATGCTACAACTAGAGGGGCCTCACACTGCACCCTCACTTGGTGGAGGGCAGCTGTGGTGGGATTCATCCAGTAGAGCAAGTGTGATTGCTCAGGTGTCTCTCTTCCTCTTCTTGCAAAGCCACTGAGGTCACCATGGCACCCAACTCTCATAATCTCATCAAACTCCAATTACCTCCCAAAGGCCTCACCTCCTAAAACCATTAACATTAGAATTTGTGGCTTCTTTCCAACACATTGAAACCACAGCAGCTCATGGCTTCTTGGAAGGTATGTCCCACCTCTGGGCAGATGCTTCACAGCCCCACCGTCCCTCTTTCCAACCTGTGGTCTCCTGCTGCCTGGTGGGATCTCTCTCTGGGTTCGCTGCCTGCCACAGAACCCATCACGCTCACAGATCTGTTTCCTTCCTGTTGGAGCTTTCCCTACAGGGAGAGCTAATGGGAATATTCTCATTGTATCAAAGAGGAAATGGGGGCCTGAGAGGGTGGCAGTTCACCCCTGCACTCTCAGAGCCCAGTTTCAGGCCTGGTGGACTTAGTTGGCCTCTCTGCTTCCCTGGCACTCTGGGCCACCTCCTCTCTAGCCAGAAGGGCAATACCCAGTGTTGGCCTCCTTCTAACACAGCTGTGTGCTCTTGGAGAGTAAATTTGCAGCTGATGAGAATAGAGCCCTAGGGCCTGGTTTGGAGACTTGGAAATTTGGGGGGTTCCCAGCCATTCACCACGGAGCTAGGCTCTGGTCATGGCTGACTCCAGAAAGTCTGAAGAGCTTAATCCTGAGCTAATTAAACTTAAAAAAAGGAAACAAAAAATATGCTTCCCCCCCCCGACCCTCAGGACTACCCTGACAAGTATACCTCTCACCACTCATCAAAGCTTCTTTTTAAAACAAACGGAAACTACTTCAGAGTCCCACAACTGGTCAGACACAAAGCATAAGTGTCTGTGGGATGCCCAGTCCTAAGTGAGACATCTACAATGGAACTCTACACTAAGGCTCACAGATCATAGCAGAAGAGAGAGTAGAGAGAATATTAATACATCTTTCAACTCTCACCAGCGAAGCTCTCATACAACAGAGGGTGATTAACACAGAAAGCCACAACTGATCAAATGTAGAGAATAAGAGACTGCAGAGTGTGTGTCCCTGGACAGGACTCCTATATTAAACCTCTGCCACCCAGGGCTCAGGGGCCATTGCTGAAGAGGGGGCAGAAAGACTAAGAGCCAGGGATGGTGGATGACCGCAAGGAAACAGATTTCCGGGCAACTGGGAACTTGTTTATATGAACTTACAACAAGGGTGACAGCATGCACAAGACCCATGCAAACTCAAACCAGACAAAAACCCAGCATAGAACTAGGGAAATCTTAAGAAGTCCAACCTTAGCCGAGGAATTATTGGCAGCTGATCACTGCTGGGTGAGGAAGAGTTGGTCTTCTTTAAGGGAGTGACGCTAGATAGACTGACCAGGCTCCAGTGGATGGACTCTCACTGAGGCACAAACCTGACTTAATAGGCTTTAACATATATGACAGAATGCATGAACTTCAATGGGGGTTGTTTTAGGGGGTGCAGATGGGGAGGGGTCTAAATATGGTTAAGATACATTGTATGAAATGCACAAAAATATAATAAAAAACATGTTGTAAAAAAATAAATTCAAACAATTCAAAAGTTAAAAATAGTCAACCAGAAATACTGTGAGGTCAGATCCCAGCCAATAGGGAAAAGAGTTACAGCGCCAATTAGGTGGCAATAGCCTGGATGATGGGGGTAGGGTTCTCCAGAAGGCAGTATATGCTTTGAATCAGCATCCGATATATGGTACTGTTTCTTCTATAGAGGGATTCACAGGTTCAGGAATAAAGGGCTGGAAGGGGAAATGGTTCCACTCACTATCACCCCTTTTGATTGACTAGGAAAATTGTACTTCCTGTACCTCCAACTTGGTGCTCTGTTGGCCTAGAAGTCTGGGTTCCACTTTAAAGTCGATAACTGTTACAAGTGTTCCTAAACTTGTTATCCTCATTTACATTTATTTTTAACCTACAGAAAATGTTACTTTATTCTATTTTTTATTTTCTAATTTGTTTCTATGTAAACTACTTATGATATTTGATTTAGTGTTATTAAGGAGTATTTGGTTGAACAATTCTAGTGTTATAATATATAGATACATAAGTTAATTAATCTAAATTCCATTATGGCCATTTTACTGTTAATAAAGATTATTTATTGCAACAACAAAAATATATGTATGCTTGGAGGGGGTGTTAAATCTGGATCTGTGATTTTTCAGGCTGTGTGACTTTAGGTGAGTCACCTTGATGGTGAGTTTTAATTGTCAACACAATCTAGAATCACCTGGAAAGAGGGTCTCAACGAAGGACTCTCTAGATCAGGTTGGCCTGTAGGCATGCCTGTGGGAGATTGTCTCGATTATCCTAATTGAAGTAGGAAGACCTAATCCACTATGGGTGGCACCATTCCCCAGACAGGGGATTCTGAATGGCATAAGAGTGGAGAAATCCACCTGAGCACTGGCATGCCAGCATCAATTCACCACTCTCTGCTATTGACTGTGGATGTTCTGTGACTAGCAGCTTCAAGTCCTGCTGCTTTGACTTCCTCACAGTGATGGACTGTAACCTGTACCTGTGAGCCTAGTAAATCCCTCCTCCCCTAAGTTGCTTTTGTCAGAAAGTTTTATCAAAGCAAAGAGAAAGACAGTCATCCAACCTCTCTGAGCCTCAGCCTGCACAGCTATAAAATGACGTTAAAGGACCCACCCCACTAGAGAAGGAGTCAGTGGGAGAACGTAACAATGATCTTAACAGAGCAAGCCATGACCACCACCAAGGGCAAGCTGTCACTGTTACTGCAATTCTGATTGTCAGAATGGGTGGCAAGCTCATTGTCTCCAAAGCCCTGTGCCCAGGGCCACCCAAGTCACAGATGAGCACCATAGGTGCAAAGAGACACATAGAAAACACCAATCAGACCTCAGGCTGTCTCCCATTTCCTTCCTGAACCTGGAAATGGAGAGCCCATGAGTCCTCAGTGATGTCTCCCTGAACAGGAAGAACAGACAAGAGTGGCCTCCAGTGACAGGAACAGACACAGAGACACCCGCTGTGTAGGTGGAAGGATCATCAATGCCTCAAGGACAGAGTGTGGAGTTGTCTGTTGATTAGTCAGACTGGTCTCCACGTCCAGGACTGGGCCAAGGATGAGGTGAAGTGGCACTCCCCAGGAAACTGGGGGTAGGAGTCATGACTTGATCCATCCAGAGCTCAGGTGGCTCTTGATAAGGAACTAAGCCCTGAAGAGTAGAGCAGAGGAAGAGAGCAGAAGACAGGGTGTGGGAGGAGGACTTGAGAAGGAGGGGCAGCAGGCAGGCACAGCAGGGGCAGGTTGGTGGGTAGCAAACGGCAAGCTTAGAATTTTCTTTGGGGCTTGGGATCTGAGGAACCATCGATAGTCTCTAAGCAGGGGGAGCAGGCTCTAAAGGCAAGAACATCAGCTGGGACACCGCCCCCACCCCCAGTAACCACATCCTCCTTGGGCCTCCCTTACCATCAGTCCCAGGAAGGGGCTGAGAGACAAGCCAGGGTCAGTTGCCACGGAAACTGTCTGAGCCACTCCCAGCTCTGCCCTGGTACCCGTTCCTGAGTCCATCAGACCACTGATTGCTTTACTTGTCTCTTGTTTCATTTTTTTGAGACAAGATCTGCTTTTTTAAATCTTATTTATTATTTTTATTTTATGTGTATGAGTGTATTGCCTGCATGTATGTGAGTGCACCTGTGTTGTTCAATGCCACGGAGGACAGAAGAGGTCATCAGATCCTCTGGAACTGGAGTTACGGACGGTTCATAGCCACCATGTGGGTGTTGGGAATTGAACCCGGGTCCTCTGCAAGAGCAGTCAGTGCTCTTAACCACTGAGCCATCTCTCCAGCCCCAAGACAAGTTCTCTTATATTGTTTAGAACTCATGGCAGTCCTCCTACCTTAACTTCCCGAGTGCTGGGATTACAGGTATATACCACCATGCCCAGCTGTTTTTGAACCATACCATATGTACATGCAGTCAGATGCACTAGCCACAAAAACACAGTTGCAGCCAGGCATGGTGGTGCCCACATACAACTCTGGTATTCAGGAGGCTGAGGCAGGTGGAATCCTGAGTTGGAATCTATCCTGGGCTACATTTGAAAACCTCATCTCAAAAACCAGCCAAACAAAACAGTTCCATGAATTCTGGTGATTGTGGGCACCCATGGAACTGTTATCCCACCAAGTCAAAGTGAGTTTCAGGGGGTAGAGAGATGGCTCAGTGATTAAGAGCACTGGCTGCTCTTGTGGAGGACCTGAGTTTGATTCCCAGCACCCATATGGCAGCTAACAACCATCCTTAACTCCAGTTCCAGGGGATCTGATGCCTTCTTCTGACCTCCATGGGCATTGCACGGTATGGGTGCAATGTGCTCATACACATAAAATTTAAAAAAATAAAATATTTTAAAAATAGCGAGTTCTTGTGGTTGTTTAAATGAGAATGTCCCCCATAGGCTCCAAGCATTTGAATAATTTCTCCCAGCTGGTGGTGCTGTTTGTAGAGGTCGTTTAGGAGTGGGGCCTTGCTGGAGGAAGCTCGTTACTGGGGGCTGGCTTTCAGAGTCAAATAGCCTTGTTCACCTCCAGAATGTCCTCTCTCTCTCTCTCTCTCTCTCTCTCTCTCTCTCTCTCTCTCTCCGTGGTTTCCCCATTAAATTATGTTCCCCGTTTTCTCCTCTCCTTCCTGTGTGTGCTTGAAAATGTGAGCACTCAAGCTTCTGCTCCTGCCAAACCCCTGCCATGATGGACTCTGATGCCTCTGGAACCGTAAGTGTAATAAACTCTTCTTTCTATAAGTTGCTTTGGTCGTGGTGTTTTATCACAGCAGCAGAGAAGATACTAATACAGTTTCCATCCCAGAAGTTTCCTGTGAGACCTTCCAAGTACATCACCATCTGCAAAGGAAACTACTGTCTGAATTTCTATCAACATGGTTAGTGTTGCCTTTTCCTGAACTTCTTTTACTAATTTCAGTTTTTTAGTGTGTGTGTGTGTGTGTGTGTGTGTGTGTGCGTTGCATGTGATGTGTGTGAGGTGTGCATTTGTATGTATAATGTGCCACTATACCAGTGTCTAGGGGAGGAGACAGCTGTGGTTGTGGGGTCTCCACTCCACATCTTGTTACATCACAATCTGCAAAGAAAACTACTGTCTGAATTTCTATCAACATGGTTAGTGTTGCCTTTTCCTGAACTTCTTTTACTAATTTCAGTTTTTTAGTGTGTGTGTGTGTGTGTGTGTGTGTGTGTGTGCGTTGCATGTGATGTGTGTGAGGTGTGCATTTGTATGTATAATGTGCCACTATACCAGTGTCTAGGTCAGGAGACAGCTGTGGTTGTGGGGTCTCCACTCCACATCTTGTTTTGAGACAGGGTCTCTGTTTTTCCCACTGCATATGCAGCCTGACTGCCCCAGCCTCCAGAGAGCACAGGGATGACAGACATGCTTTGCATCTGTTTTTTGTGCAAGTTATGGGGATTCAAACTCGGGTCCCCACCCTTGCACAACATACATTTTTACCCACTAAGCCATTTCCCCAGCCCTTCCTGAACTTTTTAGAAGAATTTTTTAAACTATGTGTATGTCTGTGTGTCTGTGTATGGTATGTGCACGTTGAGTGCAGTGCCCACAGAGGCTAGAAGAGGGTGTCAGGTCCCCTGGAGCTGGAGTTATAGGTGGTTGTAAGCTGCCTTAACATGGGTGCTGGGAACTGAACTTAGATGCTGCAATAGTAGTACGTGCTCTTGACCGATGAGCCAGCTCTTCAGCCCTCTTTCTGAACTTTGTGTGATTGGAATCCACAGTCTACATACCTCCATACTTTCATTCAGTGAATGAATTCATCCATGTCAACAGGTGTGCTGGTGTCTGTCCTGTTTATTCTGAGGACTAGTCTACGACATGGACACACCACAGTGCAGGTACTCCTTCACCAGTCGGGTTTGGCTGTTATCAACATTGTGCACAGATCTGAATCAGCATACACTTTTATTCTCTTGGATAAACACCTAGAAGTTTCTGAGCTGTGTGGTAACTATGTTGAACTTTATGAGAATCTGCCCAACTGCTTTCCAAAGCTGCTATACTATTTGGGGCTCCACCAGCTATGTGCACCCTCACCAGCTGTGCACAATCCCACAAGCCATCTATGACCCCACCAGCCATGTAGCCATGTATCACCCCACCAGTCATGTGTGACCCCGCCAGCACAAACAACCCCACCAATTATGTATGATCCCACCAGCTATGTGCAACCCATCAGCCATGTGCGACCCCAGCCAGTCATGTGTGACCCACCAGCCATGTGTAATACCCTACCTCCTCTCTGTCTTCAAGGTGTCACTGGCCTGTCTAGTTTGGGTCTTGCTGTGCTGTGACCCTCCAGAGGTTTTCATGTATGTGCTCCTGGTGGCTGATGGTGTTGAAAACTTTTGCATCAGCCTTTGAGACAGCACCTGGAGTCTGTCAGGCCCTTCCCACTCTAGATGGCTGAAATCCCTACTAGGGACCCCTCCATTTCTCACCCCCAGCCTGCTCCCTCCATGGACTTTCTCTGGGACCCTCTTCAGGACAGTTGCCCCTGGGGTCCCAGCCCCCTCCAGCCCCCACCCATCCCATCTCCAGCAGCTCCCAGGTGTCTCTCCATTCCACACCTTCACACTCCTGGTCTGGTTCAGCTGTCCTCACCATTCCTCACACAGCCGCCCCTCCCCTGCAGCAGCTCTGCCTCTTCCAGTCACCCCCTCCTTTGTTCATCTCCCTCACACACACCCCTGTGCCCATACTGAAACACTCTCCCCTCCGGAGTCAACAAGTCTCTGTTGTCATTTCCTGACCCCTCAGGACTGGCCCTGTTTGTTGCACCTGCTCAGAGTTCCAGCTCCCTCCTCTAGACTCTGGACCCAGACACCATCTGAGCTTCTCTTGGAGACCTTCCATGTAGACCATGGTCTTGTCTTGCTCACACGGCATCCTGGTACGGTGCCTGGCAAACCCTAACATCTTGGGGTTTGCTTGAGGGGCAGATAGGGATGGAAGGGGGAAAATTATTGCACTCCTGCCCAGATGAGACACCTACAGGGGTGGCAGCCATGCCCAAAGGAGGCCAGGGACTGGGAGAAACTTAGCCTACCAACCACCTGCCCCCACTTCCTGTCTACCTTCCTCCCTGCCTCTTTTCCCTGCAGGAAGAGCTGAAGTCAGCAGTCTGGTTTTCTGGCAATGCAAATTACATGCAGAAGCAAGTGTCCTAGACTTCTAAGCCTCAGTTTCCCTGGCAACAACACAGGGTGATCATTGCACCCCTGTTGTGAGGCTGTTCTAAGACCCGAATGAGATAATATGGACCAATGTTTGGCATCGGTCCAGGTATGCAGTTAGTCCTCAACAGTCCAGGTATGCAGTCTTTGTCCTAGGCCCCAGCTCTGCTGTGTCCTCCTCTTTGCAGAAGTGGGCTGGGCTCTACTCTGTCCTCCTTCCAAGTAACTGTGCCTTTCCTCTGCTACAAGAGGTGACAAGGGAACTTCCAGGTGCCAGGGCATGTCAGTAGGGGGTGAGATTTGGGGGCATGGGATTCCCCCAGAACCCCACTGTGATCTCAAGGACATGGTGACAATGTGGTTAAGGGCATGGCTGTCAGGCCTGGGTTCCAATCCAGATCATCACGCATGGTGGTCGTAGCACTTCACTTCTCTGAGCCTCAGTTTCTTCCTTTGTGAAATGGAGAACATACAAATTCCTCCTTTAAGGGCTGCTTGAGAAGTTCAAGGAGGTACTGCAGATGTACCTGAGTTCATTGGATGGATGCTTGCTGAGTGGATGAATGGGGTGACTCAGGCTCTGGGTCAAGGGCAGGAGAGGGCGAGCAGGAGAAAGGACACAGCTGTGCACAGGGGACACCTGGATCCTGCCCAGTCTTCTGCCCAGAGCTAGATGTCAAGCTTTAAGAATCAGTTGTTTACTAAATGCATCACATGAAAAGTCAAGGCCATCCACAAGTAAAACTTCCCAGCTGCTTGACTGCATCCTACCATGGAGGATGCTCTGCAGGTTAGTCACACACTGGACAGCACCTCTGCTAGGAGAGGATTTCCACAGAAGAAAACAGTGAGCCTGCATACCAGGGCCTAAGCCTGCATACCAGGTCCTTTTCCCTCCGAGGAGCCACTTAAACCTCACCAGCACTGCACTGGGACTGGAGCCCCTTCCTGGCCCCACATCCTACTTCATCCTCAATAAAGCAGAAGGAAACGCCAGGGACTCAAGGCCTCAAGGAATTGGTGGCGGGTGTCCCCTGGTGGCTGTTCCTCTCATTAGTGATGCAGAATTGTCCCCACGTGATGACAAGAAAAAGGGAAAGGAAGATGGGAAAACAGACCTGTGTTCCCACGCAGCACCCTCAGGCCATGGCACTCCTGAAACCCTTGGGGGTTTCAGCCTTGGGGTCTGTAAATCCAGTTTCTTTACTTTTTCTGATTCAAAGGGAAGAGAGTCCAGGATCTGCACAGACATCAGCCTGACTTCTCTAGAGTGACTGCACAGAATTGTTCTAGAAGTCCCGGGGGAGGGAGCAGACACTGCCATCACTGGGCACGGGGATCTTTGCCCCCCAACCCCCACCTTAAGGCTGCCTGCCTGTCTCTGCCTCTCTCCACTGTTCTCCTCCTCTTCCCATACCTCCCTCCAAAGCTGCAGCCCTCTTTTGAACCCTTATGTTGCTGGCCATACTTGAGCCTGTGAGGTAAGGCCCTTCATTCCCAAAGAGTCCACCAGGAGTGCTTTCTAAGAAGAACATTCTGCCTTGAGATTCTTTTTGCCTGTCTTGGAAGACCAGGGCAATGTATGCTTTAATCATCAGTTTCCTTTGGTCTGTATGGGAACTTCTGGGAGAAAGAATTTGGGGGCAGGACTGGAGTGTGACTTGGGTGACCAGTGAAGCCACAGAGTCCACATAGGTTTGAGGTAAGATAACATGTGTTCACAGTGCATGTAGCTCCCATGGGGGCAGCTCTCGTGACTTGCTGGAGGCTCTGGTGCTAAGATCAGAAAGCCCAGGAAAATTAGGGCAATGTGTCACCCTGCCTGCAGTTAGGGGGTCAACAAAATTATAGAGGCTGATTCAGCATGCTGATATACTTGTGTGTGTGTGTGTGTGTGTGTGTGTGTGTGTGTGTGTGTGTGTGTGTGATGTGTTTATCCCTTCAGATTTACCTCCTTTCAGAGGCCAGAGGCCAATCTTGGGTGTTGTTTCATTCCTCAAGTGCTATCTACCTTTCTTTAGGGATGTCTCTCACTGACCTGGAATTCACTAGGTAGAATAGGCTAGTTGATCAGGGATCTGCCTGTCTCTGCCTCCCCAGGGCTGGGATTGCAAACATGAGCCATCACATTTGGCTTTGTGTGTGTGTGTGTGTGTGTGTGTGTGTGTGTGTGTGGGGTGTGTGCGTTCTGGAGATTAAACTTAGGTCCTTCATATTTGCAAAATGAGTGCTTTATCTACTGAGGCATTTCCCCAAAGCAGAACAGTCCCATCCATCTAGTCAAACATGTCACATCCTTTCTACAGCTTAGAGAACAAGTTGCAACAGAGACGGCGACAGGTAACAACCTAAAATACTGTCTGGTCCTTTGGAAAAAGTTTTCAAACCCCAAACTCTCAATATAGCCCACAGGGGTACCTGGGAAGTGAATGCAAGCCCCAGAAATCTCTCAGGTTGCAGAGGGCTCTGTCAGTTCCAGGCATGGTAGCGGAGGTGGGTCCCCTGTGGAAGGAGAGAAGCTTCCAGGACTGCGTGGGCACTGAGAGACACTGAGCTCTGGGGACTTACCTGTTGGCCTAACTGGGTCAGGAGAGTTGATAGAAGCCACCTAATTTGTTTGTTTGCTTGCTTATTTTGTTTTGTTTGTTTATTTGGGAGTGTGTATGGAGGTCAAAGGAAGGTTTCAGGAGTCATTTTCTCCTTCCACATGTGAACCCTGGGTAGTGAACTCAGGTCATCAGACTTGGCAGCAAGCACCTTTACTTGCTGAGCCATCTCACTGGCCCTAGTTTTAGTTTTGTTTGTTTTGACATAGGGTTTCCCTGTAGCCCCAGGTGGCCTGGAACTCACTATGTAGACCAGGCAGGCCTTGATCTCACAGAGATCCACATGCCTCTGCCTCCCTAGAACTGGGATTAAAGGCATGTGTCAGAACACCCAACAGTTTTAGTTTTCTTGAGTCAGAGTCTCATGTAGTACATATTGGCCTGGAACTTGTAGCCAAGGATGACCTTGAACTTCTGATCCTCAGCTTCTATCTCATGAGTGCTGGGTGTGCATTACTGCTTTAGTTTAAGTCATTCATTTTCCCTTGCATCCTGAAAGGGTCCCAGTTGCCCAAGGATATACCAAGATGTCTCTATTGCCCAAAAGGCAACATGAATGCAGGCCTAAATTCTCACACAGAGGGCTTCCTGAGGGGCCTGGGACTGAAGGTAAACAGCAAAGAGTCAGCTGCCACTTTGCACTGAGGGATGGGGCATCAGGGAAGGCTGCACACACGTATTACCACGCATTTATTGAGTGCCTGTGCTGTGCCAGGCCCACCCTAAACCAAGGCCACAGGGAAAGGTAGGGATGGGCAGGGTAAAGGCACTCTGTTACCAGATGGAACCTCATTAGTTCACAGTCCCGAAGAAGGAGCTAACCTTCCAAACCCACCCTAACCTCCCCAAGTTGAGCTCTTGCCCAGTCCAGGGATCTCCCAGACAGAAGCCCAGGAAAGTCGAGCTGCCCCTCCCTGTGATATGGAAGAGCAGAGGTCATGGCGCTTGGGGACTGCTGCTCTTCACAGCCTCAAGTGCCCCCTTTCTGTTTTGCAACTGAGACCATTGGCATCCAAAGTAACAGAGGAAAATGACTGGGGCTTAAGGAACTCAGTCTTCCTTGGGAACGTGGGGACAGGACTTCAGTGGCCTGCAGGAAGGTGGGCAGCAGCAGGAAGTGTTAAGGGAGTCTCAGAACAAACGGGACAGGCAGGGAGATCTATCCAGGCAGTGACTGATGCCCTGTTCCTTGGCTTGGAGGCCATCAGGCTCCATGAGGCAGGAGCCATAGGATCTTGGCTGCTCTTGGCCCAGTTTGGGGTGGGCCAAGGTCTGTACACCTAAAGACTCCTGGGAACAGGGGTCACTCAGGAAATCCAGACCTGTAGCCTTGCTGACCAGTGGGTTGGCATGACAGGCACAAGCTGTCTGGGATTGTACTCAGGCAGGGGAGGCTAAGGGAGGAAGCTATGCAGGGTGAGGTCATCCCCATCTCGGTCCTCACTGGACTCTGCCTTTAGGCCCTGGCTCTTGGGCAGGCCCCCATTGGCTGTGACAGGGGGCCCTTCACCCCCATCAGGCAGCAGGGACGAGATGCAGACCATTTCCGTGGGTGAGTAGTTACGCACGGGATACATGTGGTTCTTACGAGAGAGGCGGACTGCCAGCACCACGGTGCACACAAGGAAGATGGTGGCCAGCAGGGCCAAGATAAGGATGGCGAGCAGGCACTGCCTCACAGGGATGAGGTCCGAGGTCCCTGTAGAGCTGGGGGCCACAGAGCTCCCAGGGGTGACAATCTGACCTTTCTTCATGCCGATGTCAGATAAGTTGTCTCTCGTCATAGTGATGTTCTCCTGAGTAGCAGACGGCCCAAGAAAGATGATGGACCCAGTAGGCCCTGTGGACAGGAACTTCGTGGTCACTGGTGCTATAGACAGAGGCTCTGTGGCAGTTGGCTCTGTGAACAGAACTTTTACAGCCTTGGACTTCCTGGGAGATTGGCTGGTCTCTGCCTCTGTAACCACTGCTTGGGTGGTCTCCGGCTTTGCGGCTGCTGGTTGGCTGGTCTCCGGCTCTACGGCTGCTGGTTGGCTGGTCTCTGCCTCTGTAACCACTGGTTGGGTGGTCTCCGGCTCTGCGGCTGCTGGTTGGCTGGTCTCTGGCTCTGCGGCTGCTGGTTGGCTGGTCTCTGCCTCTGCGGCTGCTAGCTGAGTGGTCATCTCCACTGTGGTTAAGCTCCTCTGTGTCACTGGTTCTGTGCTAAGCTTTCCCACCGCTGCCCCTCCTGCATCTGGGCCGGCAGAACCTATAGCTGTGGCCTCCACAGTAGCTGGTTCCGGGATTCCGGGCCTCATAAAAGTTCGCTGCTCCATCGTGCCCATGGTGGTCAGAGACTCAGGGTTTGTAGTCACAGGGTTGGTGATGTTTTCAAGTAGTTCTGGAAGGTCCGTGGCCTCCAGGGGATAGTCAGGGTCCTCAAATTCATCGTCCTCTCCTGCCTGTCTCCGTCCCCGGATAAGTGCGGGGCCTGAGGCTTCCTTGACTCCTTCCCCCAGAGTATCCCACAGCTGAAGGCTGTTGCCAGGGCCCAGGAGGGTCAGCAGCAGGAGGAGGTGCAGAAGCATGGTACCTGGGGAGAGAGGGACAGGGAGGTGAGGATGCATCATCCTTGCCCAGTGAGAACCTCCCTGGCAACTCTGGTCTGCTCTGGGAGCCTGAGGCAGGAGGACTACAAGTTTTCATTCAGCCTGACTACACAGTGAGGTCAAGGCCAGCCTGTACAACTTCATGAGATTTGGTCTCAAAAAGTAAAGAGAAGGCTGAAGGGACTGGGCATGGTGGTACAAGCCTGTCATCACAGCACTTGGGAGGCAGAGGCGGGAGGATCAGGAGTTCAAGGTCATCCTCAACTACATAGTGAGTTTGAGGCCAGCCAGGGCTACAGAAACCCTGTTTCTACCACACCCCCCTCCAAAAGCAACAACTGAAAAAATGTAGGTGGGACAGGGAAGACTGGGCATGTAGTTCAGTGATAGAGTGCTTGCCTAGCATGTGCAAGGTCCTAGGTTCAATCTCTAGCACTGAAAAGTAAAAAATAAAATGAAGGAGAATTTTTATTTGTGGGTGGAACACTCCATAGGGCATAGAGAAAGGGTTTTGTTATGTCTTTGTTTATCATTGTTGTTGTTTTGTCTTAGATAAAGTCTTATCACACAGTGGTGGCTGGCCTGGAGCTCCAGTTGTAGTCTAGGCTGCCCTTGAACTAAGGAAGCCTCCTACTTCAACCTCAAAAATGCTAGCATCATGGGGGTGTGCCACTGAGCCCAGCAAAAGGAAGTCTTAGCGCTCCCTACTACAGTCCCTTTTTGTTGTTTGTGTTTTTGTTTTTGAGAGAGAGAGAGAGAGAGAGAGAGAGAGAGAGAGAGAGAGAGACTCTATGTGTGTGTGACTTTACATGTGTGTGGGTGCCTGTGGAGGCCAGAGGTTGATGTTGGGTATCTTCCTTAATCATTTTCCTTCTTATGTTTTGGGGACAGGGTCTCTAAGTGACCCTGGAACTCACCAATTTGGCTAGATTAGCTGTCCAGAAAGTCCCAGGGATCCCCATATGTCCACTTCCCCAGTGCTGGGATTAAGGATGTGTGGTATGCTTGGCTTTTACATGGGAACTGGGGACTGAACCCAGGTCCTCAGGCTTGTACCACAAGCACCTTACTGACTGAGCCATCTCACCCCACCACTGGAATAATTTTTGAGTGCTTACTGTGTGTTTATTCTACATGCTTCACAGTTATTGCCCAACCCTAGTTGGCTTGGAAATCAATATGTAGACCAGGATGGCCTTGATCTCACAGAGATCTGCCTGCCTCTGTCTCCAGAGAACTGGAATTAAAAGCATGTACTACCACACCTAGCCTGATTCTCCTTTAAAAACATTTAGGGGCTGGAGAGATGGCTCAGTGGTTAAGAGCACTGGCTACTCTTGCAGAGGACCTGGGTTTGAGTCCCAGCACCTACATGGCAACTAACAACCATTCCAGTTCCAGGGGAATCCAACACTCTCTTCTGACCTCCATGGCATTGCACGACACAGGTGTACTTACATACATGCATGCAAAACACTCATACACATAAAATAAAAATAATATAATAAAATATAAAAAAGAGTTATTTATTTTATTTGACATGTTGTAGTGTTTGCCTGATTATATATATGTGCACTGAATGCATGCCCACAGAGGCCAGCAGAAGGAGTCAGATTCCGTGGAGCTAGAGTTATGAGACATCTCTCCAGCCCCAACATTCACTTTTTGTGTCAGCCCTTCTTAGTGTCTGGCTTTTGTTTTTACATTTTAATTTATGAATTGTGTGTGTGTGTGTGTGTGTGTGTGTGTGTACATGCATGCACTTGCCACTCCATGGAAGTGGAGGTCAGAGGACAACTCTCAGGAATCAGTTCTTTCTTTCCTTCTACCATGTAGGCCCTGGGATCAAACTCAGTTCATCAGATTTGGCAGCAGGTGCCCTTACCAGCTAAACTATCTTGCCAGCCCTTGATGTCTGTTTTGTAAATATTAATACCATGTCAGAAAGCGGCAGTCATGGATGCATACAGCTCCTAAAGAGATCAGTGATCATTGCACTTTGAACACAGCTGTCAGAAGAGGATAAAGCCAGTTTGTTGGGGCTCTGAGGCCCCTTGAGCCTGGTCCCTGACTCCCTCTGCCACCTTAGCCCCCACAGCCCTTGCCAGTCCTCAGGGCCTTGGTTTGTCTCTTTCTCTATGTCTCTGCTTGGTCCTGTTCCCTTGATATCCTTGCTTGGGTGGGGAGGTGACAGGATCCACTGGCAGGAAACATTGAGAATGCCACAAGAGGTGTGTGGAGTCCTTAGTATGCATTCCTACGGCAAGCTCTCAACCAAGGTCAGCTGCCCTGGTTGCTTCTGCCATCTTGCCTCTAGGTCCTTCAGGGCCCAGAGCCAACAAGTGCACTTTCAGGGACCAGGAGGAAACTCACCTCTCCAGGAACTCAGCGTTCTGTTTGTCTGTGGACAGAACCACTGTCCGTACCGAGAGCCACACTGTCCTCCCTACAAGGGAGTCAGGAGAATGATCACTTTCCTGTAGCTGTCTTCTCTCTGCTCCCTTACTTTCCCTTGGCATTGGCTAGCATTTAGAGTTCAGAATCCTGCCCTTAAAATTTTTGTGGCGAGTAGCAGGACCTGGGTATTTGTTGGTTTCCAGCACTTTAGCAGTACACAATCCCTCCAACAGTGTCTGACATGGCAGAAGCCATAACCAATGCCCAGATCATTTCTAGTATCCTTCCCTTGTCCTTCACCCCTGTGATTGGCAGGATGGAGGGTGACTATGACTTACTCAAGGGCCCCTTTGCTGCTGGGCTCAGTCTGAGCTCTTTTACAGGTTAGTTACACCTACACTGAGTTTCTAAAATGCAAATCTGATGACATCTTAGAATTTCTGAAACCAAACTTTATGGCATTTGTACCAGTTATCCCCATGTTACAGAGGAGGACATGGGCTGAGAGACAGAACAATTTGCCAAAGATACCCAGCAAGTGATTGGCCTCAACCAGATCCAGGGAGACTTTATAGAGAGACAGAGATGTGAGCAGAAAGCTTGGCTCAGTTCCATGGTGCTGGTCAGAAGTTTGAAGTCCCAACACAGGAAAGTCCAGGCCACCATTCACCAGGAACCACCCAGGACCTAAGGTGAGCAGCAGATTGTGGGGTCAGACAGGAGGAGGTTCAAGATCTGCCTCTTACATGCTGAGTGACCTTTAAATTTTTTATAGTTGACTTTATTTTATATGTATAACTGTTTTGCATACATGTATATAGGTGTACCGCATGTGCGCCATGCAGGTGGGGACCAGAAGGTGTCGGATCCCCTAGATCTGGAGCTATGGACAGTTGTTAGCCACCATATAGGTGCTAAGAATTGAACCTGGGTCCTCTGCAAGAGCAGCCAGTACTTCTAACCACTGAGCCATCTCTCCAACCCTGAGTTCAGTGACCTTTGAGACAGACACTTGCCTCTTTTGAGCTGAGTTCTGCTGGGCCTAAATGGGAAATAAGAAATGACCTTTTGCATAGAACTGTGGACATCATGTCTTGGGAGGATGGGTTCACAATGTGTGTGTGCACATGCATACAGGCCACCTCGCTTCTCAACCTGCCTGTGGAGCCCCAGAACACAGGCAGCAGAGTTCCTCCTTCCGGTGAGAGTGCATGGCCAACTATGGGCCCACTTTCCTGGCGGGGGGGATGGGAGACTGCAGGAAGAAGCCATCAGGGCAAGGTGTTTGTCATCATTACAACAATGCTCACACCCACTGCCTCCCCTGGTTCCTGGAAGGCACAGAGCCTTGGCCACTTCCTGCAAGAAGAGAAGGAAGGGCAACTGCTGAGGCTGGGCTCTAGTTCCTGGGGCAGGCACCCTAGAAGATCAGAGGGTCTGACGGTCAGGATCCCACTCTGTAGGCTAAAGGTGAGGACCAGTCAGACAGGGGTGGGCTGGTTCCAAAAGGGTCCTCACTACAGGCTACTCTCTCTCCTACCCACAATCCCCTGCATGCAGAGAGGGCCTGGGGTAGAGGAGAGAGGTGGGGGGGGCCTGATTCCCACATTTACCTCCACAGCACCTTTGTGACCCTGAGCATCTTCTGTGAACCTCAGCTGTCTCATCTATAACATGAGACTGCACGGAAGGTCTCTAATGCTGGCTTTTGAGGGGAAGGGACTCACCCAGAGACCTTCTGCCAGACTGCAGAAGAGGTCATGGAGATGAGACCTTGCTGCTGCCACTGTCCACAGCTAGGAAACCACAGGGCCTGTGGTTGAAATAAGGCGGTGCATGAGTGGGGTGAGTGAGAGCTCCCAGCACCTCAGCTGCTTGGGAGGCTGACAATGGAGGATCACTTGAGCCCAGGAGTTTGAGACCAGTTTGGGCAACAAGTGAGATCCTGTCTCACATTAACTAATTAATTAATTAGTTAATTAATTAATTAATATAATCTCTTTTTAAAAATGTGGCCAGACATGCTGATACACATCTAAAATCCCAGCACTTGGGAATTAGAAGCAAGATCACAAGTTCAAGTGTAAATTAATAAATAAAACAAGGGCTGGGAATGTGCCTCACTAGTTGGGGGATATGCCTCAGTGGTAGAGCATTTGCCTAGTATGCATGAGATCCTGGATTCCATCTCCAGTAGCACAAAAAAAGAAAAAAGATGAGGGGCTGGAGAGATGGCTCAGCAGTTAAGAACACTGTTCTTGCAGAAGACCCAGGTTTGAATCCCAGCACCCACATGGCAGCTAATAGCTGTCCATAACTCCAGTTCCAGGGGATCCGACAGCCTCTTCTGTCCTCCATGGGCATTGCACGACATGGGTGCACTTACCTACATGCAGGCATAACACTCATACACATAAAATAAAAATAATAAATAAAAAAAGAAAAAAGATGAGACTCATTGGGAGAGCCCAAATCTCCCTGCCTGTGCCTGTCCAGAGAGACGGGTTTGTTCCAGAAGTCACATATTCCCAGAAATCCCTGTCTCAGACCAACAAGGGCCACTGTTCACCCTAGCCTGGTCCTGCCATCTGTGAACTACAGTAAGATGGGCCCTGGGATGCCACAGCCTGGATGGAGCCAGGCTGAAGTGGAATCCACAGCTCTAGCAGAAGCCACTCTGCAGTGCACGTGGATGAGCCCGCCAGATGCTCCACTTTGTTATTTGCTGAGATAGGTCTGTGCGCTATAGCAAAGACCCCACTTGGGTGGATTCTTCACCCCCTCTATGTGACCCCTCTAATCTCCCCTCCAATGAAGCACCAGCTCTCAGGACCCACTACACAGATGAAGAAATCAAGGCTGGGAGGGATGGCGCACACCCTGCGGTCGCCTCTCCCCAAATGGCAAGCAAACAAGAATGGGACTAGACTGAACTCAAAGAATGTGAAGACAGACACATCCTATCGCTCTCAGTGCTTGCCTGCCCATTTCCTGTCCTTCACCCTAAATTCAGTTGCCTCTCCCCTAGGCAGGTTTCTAGGGGCGTCACTCTGCAGACCCAAGGAATTCTAATTCCACTCCCCTTCCCAGTGTGCGCAGTCTTGGAATCTCAGCCTCTGCAAGAAGCAAAGCCTACACCAACCACTAGGGCTGACAGGCACAGGAGACCTCACTTGAAGTCTGTGTCCTGAGGGACTGGACAGTCCCTGCCCTGCTTGGAAAGTCACAGCAAAAAGCCCCATCCCAGCTCTGTCCCTGACAAGCTGTGCGACCTTGGGAAACTGTACTCACCTCTCTGATATGACATGTGCAATGCAGCTGTGCCTCAGTTTACAATGAAGTCCATGGCAGCATGAAAATATCAGAAATCAGAAATACATTAAATACACCTGACCTAATGAACATTATACTTAGCCTGACCCACCTAACATGTGCTGGGAATGCTCATGTTAGCCTATGGTTGGGCAATACCATCTAACACTAGCCTAGTATCTGAAAGAATCCATAGCCCAGGCTAGATCAAATTTCAAAACTGAAAGTATGGGTTCTCCTGAATGGGGATCCTTTTACCCCACCGTGAGGGCAAAGCATCACAAGTCAGACCATCCCCAGGTGGAGGACCATGAGCCCAGGGGAAATGCGACCCTCTCCTCATGGATTTGCTGAGGGTAGGTAGGCAATGGTCCACGTAGAATGTTTAGCTCAGTCAGTGCTCCACAGAAACCAGCTGTTGTCATTATTTTGCATTTAGGACAGGGGACTCCCTATTAGTCACTGCTGTGTCCTAGGAAATCCCCAACCTGGAGCAGGCTATGGCTGTCCTTTGACTTCCTTAGTGAGAGAGGGCTGCGGGGGGGCGGGCAGGGATGCCCAGAAGCCAGTCTTTGTGGTATTCTCTGGATGCTACCACAGCCTGAGCCTCCTCTGACTCATGAGCCACATATACAGAATGTGGACAGTGCTGGGCACTGCTCTAAGACATGTCAGTGAGTTATTAGTTCATCCTCCATAAAAGGGTGGGAAACATCATTCATTCTTGTGGAAAATGGGGCAACTGAAGCCCACTTGGTGCCTAGAGACCCACAACCAGAGGACCAAGAGCAGGAACTTGCAGCTGGGCAGTCCCTTTCCAGAGTTTATCTCAGCCCCATACCACCTGGGAACAAGGACCTTCTGTTCTTGGAGCCAATACATCTCCTCCTGGAAGCCATCCCAGATTATCCCAGGTTTGAGTTATCATCTTCCATCCTTTAAACCTTCCCAGTGTTTGTTTCCTAAAACTCCATTCAGGTTAACTCAAGAACTCCCAGAATGCAGCAACACAGACACCTGGATGACCAGTCATGCCACATGTCCTAGAGTCGGCATTGGACAGATACAGCAATGGCAGCTTCACAGAAACCCCTCTGGACACTTGTCCCATAGGCTCACGGGCACTGTGACAGTCTGCCCTGGGCCATCCCACCAGACTCATAGAGAGCAGGGATTCTGTGGTCCCCAGCACCAAGAGGCCTGACAGCCCCTGAAAGTGTCATTCAGTGCCTATTACAGGCGTGGACGTGTCACTGTGGCATGGTGTCAAGCTCAGAGCTACACAGACATGCCAGCCCCAGGCTTTTTGTATTGTACTTGGCAACTTCCACCCCATTAGAGATCTTCTTCAGACATGTTTTTTCTAATTCCCACCCCCACCTACCCTGTGAACTTTTGGTTTGTTCATTCTGAGACAGTCTTATATAGCCCAGGATGGCCTCCAAGTTGCTCTGTAACCAAGGATGACCTTGAATCCCTGATTCTCTTGCTTCCCCCTCCCAAGTACTGGGATCACAGTTGTGTGCCACCACACTCACCCTCTGCGAACTTAGTAGCAGACTAAAATGCTCATCTGTTTAACGTCCCAGGGTACTTCTCAAGGCCACAAAGCATAGTTAGGTGAGTGTGACGACTCTCTAACCCTAGGACTGAGCCTTGTTTGTTGGGACTCCAGTGCACTGGCCTAATACAGATTAGGTGTGAAGTTTAGCACAAATGAATTCAAGAAGAGCTGTGCCTGTTTTTTCTTTACCTAGGGATGGTTTTCAAAAGACACATAGGCAGATGAATGGACAAGTACACCAGGTACATGTGCATATGTGCACACAGCCTAGCCATCTGTCTCCTTCTAAAACATAGCCATCGGCAGCCCTCTTTCTGCTCTGATGTAGCAAAGGAAACTGGAACACTGGGACCTGGTCACCATTGGCTCTAGGGTCCTGCAGCCAGAGGGACTATGTCACATCCCAGCTTGGTGGTATCCTGGTCACACTGCTGTGTGGAGCTGCTTTTCCCCTCACAGCCTGGTTTCCCATCTGTAAACAGATATACTGTCCACCCAGCAGGTGATCCTGTACCCCATCTGAAGGTTCAGCTTAGACCCAAGTTTCCAGGAGGGCTTGGCCAGTGGCCCAGTCTTTTCTGCTCCCTCCAAGCTTCAGCTCCCTGGCTGCTGGCCAAGCTGGGGAGGAAGGCAGCCTCCCCATAGGGTGTGGTCCTTCTGTCAGCACCCAGAGGAGCCATCTCTAGCCCCTCTACCCACTGAGGCCAGGCCCTTGGGGATCCAAGTTAGATACAGGAAAACGTAAACAGAGGCCACAAAACAAGAGACATCCAGACCACAAAAGCTAATCTCTGCAGAGAGAAGGGCTGGAGGTAGCTCAGTGATGGAACTCTGGCCAAGCATGCACACAGCCATGGGCTCCCATCCCAGCACCACAAAGTGAAGACAAAAAAAATTGCAGATGTGAGGGGATGGGAGCTGCTTGCATCTTTAGTCTCTGTCAGTCTCCTTTAGTACCCCAAGTACACATCTGTAAGAGTGAACTGGGGATGTAGCTCAGTTGGTAGAGTACTTGTCTACTTTGCACAAAGCCCTAGGCTCAATCCCCAGTACCACATAAATTGGATTGATGAAGGCACCTGCCTGTAATCCCAGCATCTGGGACACGGAGGCAGAAAGTGTAAGGTCATCCTCCACAACACAGCAAGTTCCGGAAAAGCCTGGACTACATGAGACCCACTCTTAAAAACAAACAACACAAACAACCCCCAGCCCCCAAATTTTAACAGTATCCTAATTATTATTTTTACTATTTTCATATTTGATAACAATATTATCCTAATATTCTAATTTTTTATTTTTGAGACAGGGTCTCACTATATAGTGCTGGCTGGCCTAGAACTCACTATATAGACCAGGCTAGCCTAGACCTCCCAGAGATCTGCCTGCCTCTGCCTCTGAAGTGCTGAGATTGTTACCATGCCTGACATAATTCTGATATTTTAACAATTTTCCATGAATAAGTGCCACTTTCTCAATCTGCTTAAAAGAAAAACAAAATGTCAGAGCCAAGAAGATGGTTCAGCAGGTAAAAGTGCTAACATAGACCTGGTGACTTGAGTTCAGTCCCCAGAACTCATGGTGTAAGCAGAGAACTGACTCCTGAAATTTGTCCCCTGACTTCCACAAGTACATCATGGCACTTGAGTGCAACACACACAACAATAAAAGTGATTTTTCTTTAATTTTTAAAAGGTCCCAGTCAGGACTGGGGATTTAGCTCAGTGGTAGAGGGCTTGCCTAGCAAGCACAAGGCCCTGGGTTCGGTCCTCAGCTCCGGAAAAAAAAGACAAAAAAAAAGGCCCCAGTCTCTATTCAGAGATACACAAGGCAGCAGGCATGGTCCTAGTAACCAGGGAGTGGTTAGAAGTTAACAGGCATGGGTCAGGAACACCTGCATAAGGCCACAGGTTCCAGGAAGACCTTGGTCCTGAGGCGCGGAACAGCTCAGAGAGGCCCGAGGTCCTGCTCTAGCTTGGAAGGCAGGCTTCTTTGTCCCTTGAGCCCCCAGTCCTTCCCTGTGGTTTTGCACACCCGTACTTACCGTGCTCAGCAGAGCATGGGACAGCTGCCTCAGGGGACCCAAAAGTGACTCTGCTTCAGTGGCAAGGCCCAGCCCACGCTGTCAGACACTGCGTGGCACCCCGTCATGGTCCCGACCCGCCAACCCCCCAACGGCAGGGTGTGGAAGAAGGAAGTGAGAATGTGGTTACTCAGGCTGGCCACGTGACAACCCACACCCCGTTGTTTGTGACAGCTTTGGTGACAACCTTGATTAAAATTGGGTGGGCAGTGTGACAGTGACCTGCTGGGCCTGCTATCACTCTTGAAAACAAAAGACAATATGGAATCTTGCAAGGGAAGGGACCCCAAGAAAGGCCACATGTTACTCCATGAGCAATGGAGAGTGGGGACCAGAGACGACCTCCCACAGGAGGCTGAAACCAGATGAAAAGGAGGTCAGGTCTTAATTCTCACTCAAGATGGAGGAGCTGGACACAGAACACCCACCTCATGGGACTTGCAAACAGAATAGCTCTTCTCCTCTTCTTCTTGTCCTCTTCCTCCTCTTCTCTCTCCCTCCCCACTCTTTGCCCCTTCCCTTTTTCTTTCATAGGGTCTCTTTATAGCCCAGGTTGGCCTCAGGATCTTTTTTCCTCCTCCTGAGTGCTGGGGCAATAGGATGCTTTTCTTCTTTCAAGACTCTAACATAACTGGATGGAGTGGCTCACACTTAGGATCCCAAGGCAGAAGTTTGATGTCCGCTTAGGCTAAAGGAGACCTGTCTTAAATCCCCCAAAAAAAGCTCTTTAGTAGCAATCAAGAACCTCCTGGACAGCCAGGTCACCAATCCTCTAGGGCAATACCTGAATGTCCTATTTCTCTTCCCTAACTTTTGCTCTTTGGCCAACTCTGCCCCTCAGCTGGATACTAATTGTTTGGCTCATGCCTCCCTCCTGTAATTCTTCACTGGATGGGAAGGCTGGCCAGTAAACAAGTCAACAGACTATTACAACACACCACGGTAAGTATGTCACCCCAGGGTGAGCTTGGGGATTGTGCGGGAGAAGATGGGTATCAGGAGAATCCTCTAAAGAGAAGTGACATTTGAGATTGTAAGTAGGGTGAGCTGGCTAGGCGGCCCAGGTGGAGAACACAGCACCAGCAAAGGCTAGAGAATGCACAGAATAGTCTGCCCTGTGGCTTTGCATAAGCCAGGGCTCAGGACTTATACAGAGAGTTAGTCATATCCTGCCTTGTACACACAGGTTTGTTTTTTTTTTTTTTTGGTCTTTTTGCGACAGGGTCTCCCTGTAGCCCCAGCTGTCCTGGAACTCACTATGTAGACCAGGCTGGTACACAGGTTTTTTAAAAATGAAAACCAGAAGGTCATGGTGGTGCATGCCTAGAATCCCAGCACTCAGGAGGTGGCAGGAAAATGAAGAGTTTGAAGCCAGACTGGCCTAGATAATGAGACCCTGTCTCAGACCTGAGTTCTATCCTAGGGACCCACATTCTTGTCCTCTGACTGGAGAGAGAGAGAGAGAGAGAGAGAGAGAGAGAGAGAGAAGAGAGATCAAAATATATTTAACACAGGGCTAGAGCTATGGCTCAGCAGTTAAGAGCACTGTCTATTCTTGCAGAGAACCCAGGTTCAATTCCCAGCACCCACATGATTTCTAACAACTATCTCCAGGGGATCTAACATCCTCTTCTGGCCTCTTCAGGCATTATACATTGTGCACTTAAATACATGCAGGCAAAATTAACATACACATAAACTAAAAATAAAATATTTTTTGTGAAATGTTTAAAACAAAACAGCAAACAAAATGACCCACCACCAAAAAAGGAAAGAAAATCCAGGCTCTACAGACCGTCAGTCATGACAGAATCTCAGCCACTTTTGGAAGCCACAGTTGAGTGAGGCCCATAGCTCACCTGGCCCACACAGACGGATAAGCAGCAGAGGCAGGACTCATATCCAGGTGGGCTGTGATGTTACAAGGAAAGTAACAGTGAAGATTCTTTGCACCCAGCTTGCTGGCAAGTGCTCTGCCCCTGAGCCACACCCCAGGCAGCTGATGTAGAAGGGAAAGAGCATCGCTTAGCTGAAGTAAGCTATGTCAAGGTCATCTTGAGGAGCTACACTTGCTTTCTAGAGGAGCACACTGTGCCCAGAAGATCCCAGTTCATGCTTTCTGTGTGCAGGACCATAAAACCACAGCCTCCTGCACCTGCCACCTGTGAGAGCAAAGGGTCTCTGTGAATAGCTTTCTACTTCTAGGAATGGAGCCCAGGAAAAGACTCCCTGCTACCCCCACAGATCAAAGCAATAGTACTTAATGACATTTGAGGAAGCACAGAGGTCCCACCCAGGAAAATCTGTCCATTGGTGAACTACAATGAAGGCACTAAAAGTCTGTTAAAGCAAACTGAAAAGGAGGCCGGGCTGAAGGATCCCTGAAGAGACAAAACAGTCAGGCCTTGCCGATGACCTAGGCCCTGCTTGAAAACACAAGCGGAACTTATGCCATTTCTTGAGAAGACCTAAAGAAAGACAGAACTTAAACTCAACCAGTCAGAAATAGCCAATAAATTTGTAATCAATCACTAGGACCCTTCCAGAACAATTGAATCTTTGCTCTCCTTCTGTGCCTCCCTGAGTTCCCTTGACAGCTCCTGAATCTCTTCTAGTTTGGGTTTGGGGCTTCCTAATTTACTCATTTATATTACATCTATTTTATTTATTTATTTATCTATCTATTTATTTATTTATTTATTTTGTGTGTGTATGTGTTTGTGTCTGTGACAGGGTACATGGGTGATCAGATGACAATTTATGGGACTTGATTTTCTCCTTCCATTATATGGTTTGTGGGGATTGAACTCAGGTTGTCAGGCTTGGCAGCAAGCCCTCTTGTTTGGAAACCTTATTACGTCTCAATTTACCTTTTATCTATCTGTGAGCAGTCAAAGGGGGCAAGTTTATCTTTCTTCATCTTTCTTTTTCTCTTCCTTTAAAAAAATATAGTGATTGGGATTAAACCCATGCATGCTAGGCAAATGCTCTAACTTTAAGCTATACTCCCAGCTATTTGCTGAGGCAGGGTCTTGCTAAGTTCCTGAGGCTGGGTTTGAACTCACTGTTGACCTTATAGACTTTGAACTCATCCCCTTCCTGCCTTAACTTCCCAAATAGCTAGGACTATAGGCTGTGTTACCAGTCCATGTTCAAAGGAGTCAGGTTTCTGCTTTTTAGAAATGGGCCCTGGAAAAAGATTCCAAAATCTTTTCAAAGATCCAAACAATGATTGTTAACACAATAAATTTGGAGAGGCAGACATTGTGACAAAATAAACTTGGGGAGCTGGGTATTGTAGCACATGATTGTAATTCTAGCATTCTAGAGGCAGATACAGGAGGATTACAGCAAGTTCAAGGCCAACTCAAACTATATATGGAGTTCCAGGCCAGTCAGGACTACATAAAAAGACCTGTCTCAAATAATAAATACATACACACATGTCACAACAACAAAGAAAAATAAAACAAAACCTAGCTGGGCATGGTGGTACATGCTTTTAATCCCAGCATTCAGAGCTAGCCTGGTCTATAAAATGAGTTCCAGGCCAGCCAGAGCTACATAGTGAGACCTTGTCTTAAAAAAACAAAAACAGGGCTGGAGAAATGGCTCAGGGGTTAAGAGCACTGGCTGCTCTCACAGAGGACCTGGGTTCAATTTCCAGTACCCACATGGCTGCAACAACCATCCATAACTCCAGTTCTAGAGGATCCAATGTTGTCTTCTGACCTCTGTGGGCACTGCATGACATAGGTGTACTTACATACATGCAGGCAATACACTCATATACAAAAACAAGCCAGAGAGATGGCTAAGCAGTTAAGAGCATTTGGTGTCCTTGCTGAGAACTGAGAGGTTCCCAGCACCCATATAGCGCCTCACAGCTTTCTGTAACTCCACTTCCAGGGAATCCGATGCCATGTTCTGGCCTCTGTGGGAACCAGGCATGCACACAGTACACACACATATATGCAGACACTAGCTCATATACATAATAAAAAATAAAAATCTTTTTTTAAATTTTATTTATTTTATGCGTATGCATAGTATTGCCTGCATGTAGTTAAGTGCACCCATGTCGTGCAGTGCCAGAGGAGGTCAGAAGAGGCTATCGGATTCCCTGGGACTAGAGTTACAGACAGTTGTTTAATGCTGCCATATGGGTTCTGGGATTCAAACCCAGGTCTTCTGCAAGACAAACCAGTGTTCTTAACCGCTGAGCCATCTCTCCAGCCCCATCTTTTTTTTTTTTTTTAAAGAGCCAGAGGTGGTGGATGAATACAAGGAAACCATGATGTCTGGACACCACACGGCGCTTTGCACATCTGAACCCACAATGTTTGTGACAGCATGCACAAGACCTATGCAAGCCCAAGGCAGACAAAAATCCAGCATGGATGGGGAGGTGACCAAGAAGCCGCAGACCTAGCTGAGGATCTATTAACAACTGATAGCTGCTGGCAGAGGGAGTCAGTTTTCTTTAGGGATGTGACCCCTGGTAAAGTGACCAGATTCCAGGGGACAGACCCACACTAAGGGCATTTGGGGAATACAGATTTAGACTTGATAGGCCTTTAAAGGAAGAAAAAGACAATAAAGAACATGAATGGGATGAATGGGGAGGGGAAGTAGGGTGGGGAAAGAGATGAGGGGTCTGCATGTAATCAAAATACATTGTACAAAATTCTCGAGGAATCTGTGTGTGTGTGTGTGTGTGTGTGTGTGTGTGTGTGTGTGTGTGAGTGTACTGGTCTTTTTGAGACAGGGTCTCCCTGTAGCCCCAGCTGGCCTGGAACTAAACTCACTATGTAGACCAGGCTGGCCTTGACCTCACAGAGATCCACCTGCCTCTGTTGGGATTAAAGGTGTGCATCACCAAGCCTGGCAATACAAATAGTTTTTAAAAGGCAAGGAAAAGAAAATAAAAAAGAGAAATTTGCAGAAAAACTAGAGTTTTATGCTAAAGAACTGCATCCCTGATGAACCAAATATGGGCATAGGGCATAGCCACCTTATTCGTGCTGAATGCTTAGAGAATACTTCTCACCTGCTTGTGGGAACAGCAGGATCAATTGTGCACATAATAACTGATTGATTGATTGATTGATTGATTGATTGATTCACTAGTTGATACCATGGATGGCATGTGCTAGGTAAGTATTCAACCACTGAGCTGTATCTCCAGCGCTATGCTTACTTTATAATTAGGAGACAGATCCTAAAGGGGCAAAGACTTTATGCATACCCTATGTATTGATAGTTATTGTCTGTCTTGTCTTTTCTGGGGTCCATGGAGGACAGCTTCCAACACACCCTACCCTTGCGTGTCTTAGGGGTACCAACCATGACCCTTTCCAAACAGGGTTCCTTCCCTCAGCTCCAAAAATGGAGCCAACCCTAGGGTCTTCTACATCACCTTGGAGGATTCTCTGGAAGTGTTCTGACATTACAGATTAAACTCCCAGAGGGCAACTCACCACCTTACAAAAGGGTTCTGAGAGCTTTTTCTAGAAAGGACCAGATGGTAAATCTTTACTGTTTAATGGATGTGTCACAAATAATTAACTGCGCTGTTTGTTGAGGCATAATAGCAATTTCAGTATACAAAACACTGGTGAACTGGTTCCAATAAAACTTTATTTATAAAGCCAGGTGGAGGGCCAGATTTGTCTCTGTAGCTTATAGCTTGCTGACACATATTCCTTCTGCCTGGAGCACTTTTTACTACCCACTGTCCCAGCCACTACCACTTGCTCTCCAGACCCTAAGATTCATGTGCTTCCTCAAATGTTCCCACCCACCTACCCCTACCCATGATTTCAGAGCACTGTGCCCTGCTCCTGTTTGGAGCTATCTCCCTGGAAGCTCCAGAGGAAAGACATGTCTATTTTTCTCACCATGGCATTTCCTGGACCGAGCACATGCCTAGCAGTCAGTTTCCCAGGTTATCCTAATCTCTTGATTAAATGCTAATGTATTTAATCGTTACAATTGTCCTATAACGTAAGTATTACTGCTATATAGATTTAAAAAAATACAAGGTCTTGGGGCTAGAGAGATGGCTTAGAGGCTAAGAGCACTGAGTGCTCTTGCAGAGGACCTGGGTTCAATTCCCAGCACCCACATTGTGTAACTCCAGTTCCAGGGGATCCTCTTCTGACCTCTGCAGCCACTGCATGACACAGGTACTCTTACACACATGCAAGCAATATACTCATACACATAAAAAATAATATTTTTTAAAATACAAGGTCTTAAAGGGGTGAAGTAGCACTCCCAGAGTGACCAGCTAGTAAGTGGCAAACACAGGGTGGATGCAGGGCAGATTCTCTGAGCCTGCATCCCGGCTCCTCCTTCACTGACCTGAGAGGATGCAATGATTGTTCCTTACACCCTTCCACAGGATGTGAGCCCCTGGAGTGTAGGGCAAGAAGTATAATCAGAACCACTAATGGGCTACTGGGAAACATGTACTTATCCCTCTCCAAAATGCTTGCCTTCTTGTATGACCCTGGACATGGGAAAAACTATGGGAAAACAGGAATGAAGTCCCTCAAAGGATCCCATCTGCCTTTCTAAAAAGTCACTTTTCCTCCCAGAAAGGTAAGGCTCTGGGAAATTTGAGCCTGGATCGTTTGGACTGCAAAGCCACAGTGCTATCTCCCAGGCTAAGCAGAGTCCAGCCCGTTTCATTGGGCCAGTGGCTTTCAAGATTTACCCACCATGGGGTTGACCATGGGTTGGAGAGATGGCTCAAGTTGTAAAGCGCCTGACACACATGCTTGAGGGCTTGGTTTAGATCCCCAGTCCTTACACAAAGGCTGGGAGCAGGGGTGCATTCACTGAGGAGGTAGAGACAGGAGGACCCTGGGGCTTGCTGGCCAGCTATCCTAGCGGAATCAGTGACAGAGACGGTGTCTAAATAAAAATAAATAAGAGGAAGACACCCAACACTGACTTCTGGCCTACACATACACTCCAACATACACATGTACATGTGCTTTCACACCCTCGCCCCCAACTATCTACCATGGAATCTCTATCAGAAAGCAAAAGTCTCATAAAATAAAAAAAGTGCTGCTTTGGAAAGGCCTAGACCAGGGAGGGAGGAGGGACGCACCCCTTACTGCCATCCTCTTCTACTCCAGGGGGCTTGCAGTTTGCTTATCTGAGTCATCTGAAGGGGAAATGGCTACGGGGGAGGGGGGGGCCCACTGCCAGCCAAGATTCGATTCCCCTCCTCAAACAGGAACAGAGCCTCAGGGTATTCACTTTCAACCTCAGACTCTGGCTGCCCACATGGGTAACACCAGGAGCCAGTTTCCACATTGGAAACCAATGTAGAGCCATTCCCCCAAGGTGAAAACAGTTGGGTCTCTAGCTTACTGGGCAGCTCAGACAGCAGAAGCTGATCAGCATAGGGTCTGTCCCCAACCTGGAGCTGGAGATACAGAAAACAAAGCCCAGCATAGTGATATGCACTGTAATCCCAACATTGGGGAAGCTGTGGAAGGAGGACTGTGAGAGCTGAGGACACCCTGAGCTACATAATGACACTGTAAAAAACAAAACAAAACAAAAACTAAACAGTAAACAACACACAAAATAACCCTGAGCAATCAGATGTGGAAACCTACTTGGGGGACTCTATCACAGTCCTTGAAGGTGGCTGCAGAGGGAATCCACGCCTCCTACAGGCTTCCTAAGTCACTAGCCAGAGTCTGACAGGGCAGACTAAGGAACTATAGGGCCCAGATCTCAAAGGGCTCCCTTCCACGTCAGCTGATGGAGACAGACCTTCATGGGTGAGCATCAGGAGTCTTGGCTGCAGTTTTCTTGTGGATTTGCATGGTATAACCAAATATGAAATGTCCCCCACAAGTTCATGTTTTATATGCTTGCTCCTCAGCTAGTGGGAATATTTTGAGAGGCTGTGGAGCTTTCAGAGTGTAGGGCCTAGCTGGAAGAAGCAGATCAGTAAAGGTGGGCCTGTGAAGATTAGATAGCCCAGAGCTAGTTTCTGTTGTAAGCTGATTCCTGGTCTGCCAACATGTGAACAATCTCCCCACAAGCCTCCACTGTCATAGTCTGAGCCACTATGCCATGCCTTCCCTCCCTGCTATGTGGGGCTGAAACCCTCTGTAACAAGTCCCTGTCCTCAAAGTGTACTGATCTACAATATATTGCGAGTTCTAGGCCAGCTAGAGCTACATAATGAGACTTGCCTCACAAAAAAGAAAATTCTAGTAGTAATTTGATGCTTGCTATGGGAAGCAGAGGGCAGGGGAGTGAGTTTTCATACTGGCTCATGCAGAGTGTTGGGAAGGCCAGACACTGGAGGTGGGGAAACCTGGGTGACTGTTCAGCAGTAAAGAGGCCTCTCAACACAAGAACAAGGAGAGAGGTTGAGAAAGACAGGACAAGTCCCATAGGCCCTCCTTGGATGGCAAAAGTCACAACTTTACTGTGGGCACAGTTGGAGGCCATGGGTTTTGAGCCAGCTCCAGGCCAGCAAACACCTTCTTTAAGGGCTAGGAAGAATTTCAGGTTTGGTAGTCAGTGTCTGTCGCTACTCAGATATCCCTGTATTCAGGAAGAACAGCTATAGAACTGAGTGGCACATTCAAGTTTATTTATGGATGGTGGCATTGGAATTTCATGGTTCTTGACATTAAATATCCTTCCTTTGATTTTTGGCAACCATTTAAAAACGTAAATGCCATTCTTAGCTTAGGAACGCTACAGAAACTTCCAGCAGGGTCAGATCTGGCCTTATAAATCCAAGTTTGCCTTCCTGCCATAAAAACATACCTGACTACTGCTTTAAGAACAGACTGGGGGTTGGGGGGAGGTCACGGTGGTTAGTTTTATCTACCAGCTGACTGGCAATGGGCACCCAGGTCAAGCATTTTTAGTTTAATTTTATTCAAAATGCTTTTCATTTATTATTTATTTGAGACAGGGTCTATATGCCCTGGCTGGCCTGGAACTTATTTATACCAGACTGTCTTCAAACTCACAGATTCACGGGTGCGCCAACATGCCTAGCCTTCATTTATTTTGGATGTTTATGTGGGGGGGGTGCATGCCACAGCACATGTGTGGAGGACAACACACTGGAGTTGGTTCTTTCATCTCACCATGTGGATTCTAGGGATCTGACTCAGGTCATTAGAGCCGGTGACAAGTGTCCTTACCCACTGTGCCTTCTCACCAGCTGTGATCAAGCATTTTAAGGGCAGACTTGATCCTCTAAATAAGGGGAGAGCCACAGTCTCCAGAGGCTTGATTTTGTTCTAGAAAACAACATTCTGGAAGCAAAAAAGGTGGCAGGTAGCTGGAGGTGGTGGAACAAAGCTGTTTAGACAATGGTCTGGCTCTGTACAAGGGGTGGTGTTGACAGGATACATCTGCAGGAATGTCCATCTTTTCACCTTACATGACTATTTTATTTGCCCAGTGCTGGGGGTTGAACCCAAAGCCTACGGCATGCTAGGCAAAGCACTACAGGACCACGTGACACACCAGCCTTTTATGTGGCATTTTAAAGCACTCCCTCAGAAGGGACCCACTTGTATTGCACACTGCATCTGAAGATCATAAGCAGCTCAGAGGAACTTTATTCACCTACAACCCAAACAGCATTGTCTCAGCACTGGGTTAAGCCTGCAACTCCCTGTTTCCACGGCAACTTCCCAGCTTTCATCACTGTAGCCCCAGAGCATGGATTCTGCTCCTGAATTCCTAATGGTTGATTCTCAGCCCTCAGAGTGCTTAGCTTTAAACATTTTGTATGAACTTCATCTACCACCATTTTCTGTAGGCCCTTCACATTCCCAGTGCCAAAGGAAGTGTTCTCCCAATGAGAACTGTTCAGTGGGGGAGGTGAGACTCTAAAATGAGTGACAGAACTGACGTGGGCCTATAATGAAGGTGCTGTCAGGGATCTAAGTGGTTATGAGCAGCTCCCTTACATGTCTGGACTGTGCTCATTCCTTGACACCCTCACCCATGTGCGTCACTTACATTGGCTGGCTATGAAGGCAGGGGAGAGCTTTAGTGATATTTGAAGCCCTGCACACCAGGGCATGCCCTGCTCGGCCACTTTGCAACACTCCACTCTTATAGTCCCAAGCCTAACTACAGCCACGACACCCTGCTGGGGCCAAGTCTGAATCGTTTTTCTCAGTAAAAGAAAAATGCTCCAAATCTCCATGACACCCTTTCCCAAAGCATCCACTGACCCCACTAGTGTTAGGAAGCCACCACTAAAAAGGCCAAAGGAAGCTCAGTGTGGGCCTGAATTTCATTTGTAACAGAAGAGGCTATCTGCCTGTGTTTCCAACTGCCTTCTTGACCTTAAATTCCTGGGGGAATGGGATGTACTGCTAAAGTCCCTTAACAGGAAGTCTCACCTGTTACATATTCCTTGTCTCATCACCACCTCCCCTATTTGTCCTAAAACGTACTTGGTTTCTTTTCTAAGTAATAAAGTACCCTATGCAGAACTTGAATCCTCCTGGCATCTATGAACTCGCCCTTCCTCCACATTCCAACCAGCTGGCCAGATAAGCAGTCTTTTCTTTGACTATCTTCAGGTCTGGAGTCTGGAGTAGCTATCCACTTGGCCTGCCAGAATCTGCAGGGATGGGGGAACACCCTCATGCCCACCCTCACCCTCCTGTCTTCAAGGACACACAGGGGATACTGTGAGCGAAGAGCCTGCTGATGAGTCTGGGCAGGGGCACACAATGCTGTTCTGCCCGGTAGCAGACTCAAGGCGTGCACTACATCTGGCCTTATTTTACATTTTTATTTTAATTATACGGGGAAGGGATTGGTATATGCATGTGAGTGCAAGTGCCTTCAGAAGCAGAGGCACAGCATCCCCTAGAACTGGAGCTACAGGTGCTGTGAGCCACCCGATATGATGTCAGGAACTCAAGTTCTGTGACCAGCAGTACCTCTTAACCAATGAGACATTATCTGCAGCCCTGGTCTCATTTTTTAATGTTTCTTATTCAATATCCTTTAAAAAATATTTTATTTTTATTTTATGTGTATGAGTGTATTGCCTGCATGTGTATGCACCTTTGTGCAATTCCCATGGAGGTCAAAAGAAGGTGTCGAATTTACCTGGAACTGGAGTTATAGAAAGTTGTTAGCCACCATGTGGGTGCTGGGAACCAAACCCAAGTCCTCTACAAGAGGAGCTGGTGCTCTTAACCATTGAGCCATCTTTCCAGCCCCTTATTCAATATTCTTTTAAAATGACTTTTGATAACTACAGAGTACTGCAGGAGTGTGACAAGTTAACTCCCTTCTGTGGGGCTAATTTTCACTCCTCTAAGTCTTTATCTCTCACTGGTTTCTTCAGACAATATTCCAGATGAGAAATGTGGACGAAAAGGTAATCATAGTTAAGTCGGGAGCCACCTGTGGACCTGTTCTCCAGAAAGGTACAGCCATCTCGTACATATACCTTTAGGCAATAAAGGACCTACCACCCTAGTGCTCTTTGGAGGGCATAGCCTTCTGTTTGGAATAAAGGGCATGGTCTAGCCTGGGCAACAACTATCTCCCCTCTGAGGAAAGTTGTGTCCTTGATGAGGACTCATGCCCATGACCCAATGACATTAGGGCATTTTAGTAGGCTGGCAGAAGGAGAAAGGGCCGTTTAGAGTTAACAGATTTTTAAAAAATATTTTATTAATTTTGTGTATATGTTGCCTGCATGTATGTGAGTGCGCCCGTGTTGTGCAATGCCACGGAGGTCAGAAGAGGGCTTCGGATTCCCCTGGAACTGGAGTTAAGGACGGTTTGTAGCCACCAAGTGGGTGCTGGGAATTGAACCCGGGTCCTCTGCAAGAGCAGTCGGTGCTCTTAACTGCTGGGCCATCTCTCCAGCCCCAAGTTAACAGATTCTTAAGAGCCAACAAAATGTTTTTCTGGACACAGAGCACTAAGTACAGCAAGGGAAGTAACCTCTAAAAAAATGTTCTCCCCAGACAGGGTCTGGCTGGCCGTCTGGGGACAACAGAGAAACCTTTAGGTCTTCTGGCAAAGAATCAGGGTGGCTGAAACCAGAAAACAAGACAGCCGTAAACAGACCACCAGGCCTCTGCCCCTGGCTGGGGGTCTCTGCAGAGCCTGCCAACTTCCCCTTTCTGGGGCTGCCTGCTGCTCTGCTCAGCTGGCTAAAGAAGGGCCTTCCTGTACTTGCTCATCACATCTGAAGCTTAGAGAGAAGGTAAACACCAGGGAATTCAGCTACAAACACTGAAATGTCATCTGAAGATGGTGAAACATAAAAAGGGAAGTTGAAAGAAGCTGTGCAATGAAATTGACACTAAGGACCTGCTGGGAAGACAAATCAGCCAAGTCAAGAGAATCTTACTTCTACTGAAAAAAAAAATCCGTTTTCAAAAGCCCTACCAGGACAGGCATGTAGTCTATATTACTCAGGATCTGGAGGCAGAAGAACCAGGAGTTCAAGGCTATCTGCAACTACATAGCATGTTCAAAGTCAGCCTGGGGTACTTGAGAACTTGTCTCAAAAATACACAGGCCTGAGGATGTAGCTCAGGTGGTAGACTAACACACACAAAGCCCTGGGTTAAAATCTCTAGCACCACTTAAGCCAGGAATGGTGGTGTACTTCTGTAATCCCAGCTTTTAGGAGGTAAAGGCAGGAGAGTCAGAAGTTCAAGGCCATCTCTGTTACATAGTAAATTTGAGGCTGGCCTGAGGTACATAACACCCTGTCTTAAAACACTAAAACAAAGGCTCCAGCAGAGAATCAGCTCCTCCTCCTGACCGTGGTGGCCCATCAGGAAGGCTGGCTGTGTGGCCATCACATGTGATTCTTTCCTCTAAACTATATAGAATTACCATCTTTGCCCCAAGGTAAAGAAGGAATTGGGAGATGAGGAGCTCTGCCCTGGATCACTCTGGTCAAAGGCTGGAGGCAGGATCCATAGGGCAGGTCTGTCAGAATCTGGACCACAGAATTCTCTGAGGCCCCTTCTTAGAGATCAGTTTTTACCTTGGTACTTACCCAGAGAGCAGTGTCCCCTACCTGCTTCTGAGAGCCAGAGCATCTCTGCCTGGCAGAGAGGAAAGGGCTGCCTCACAGAAGCTGAGGTGTGAAAGAAACACAGCACACTGACTTGTAATCAATGTTTTTTATCTTTGAAAATGGAAGCAAGTGTTTTGACAGAACACTATGGCCGCTCTATAAGAGCCAATCTAGGACTAATTCACTGTCCTCCTCCAGGATGTCACGGCTTTAAGAAGACGACAACAAAACAGGAAAAAGAATCCACAATGCTTCAGGGCTGGTTCTCTGAGCCTGGCTGGGCACCCACTCATTAAAGAACTCAGAATCTACAAACTAAGGCCAGGGTGACTCTTTACCCACCCTCTCCTCCCTGAACCACCTTCCCTATGATGCTTCATCACCAGCCCCAACAATTCTATTTACTTAATTAATCTGATACTAGACTCAGAAATTTCTGAATCTGGAAACAAAGGTCCTCAGCAGACTACACTGATAAACAACACCTGTTTGTAAGCCACTCAAATTACTGTTTCTTTTCATTTCATTATCCACCCCAGTGTTAAAAACACACAGACGACACACAAAACCACATGAAACACTCAGATGCCCTGAAGCTGTGAAGCCATTGATCCCTGCACGGTTGGCTAAGAACATGGTACCTTTGCTTGCAAGAGTGCCCAGCCGGCCATGCACTCTCACCAGCTGCCACACTCTACTCCATCCTGACTCCCTGTATACACTTGCTTGCAGCTACCACTGAGCCCACACCAGCACCAGCACGTGCCAAGGCCTTCTTTACATGGTCCCTGACACTATCTGGTTCATGTTCAGTCAGACATTCAGTCCTTCCAGTAAAGACAGGCCTGAAGTCTGCTTTAATAAACATGCAATGTGAGAACATGTAACTGGGACAAAGTTCCTGGTACCCTAGGGATGGTCAGGTGACCAATATCCAGTCTCTGTCCTCTCTAGGTCCAGAGAATGGCTGTGTTCTGTATAACAATGGTCAGGGATGGGGCGAGAGCTGGAGGGCAGATCAGCCTGCTTTGTATGGAGGTGCACGCTACATCTATAGCACATCTTGCACTCCCCTTTCTACTTCCGAACCTTTCCTCCAGTCTCAAAATTCAGGAGCCCCTCAGGCCTCACCTTGCTTACTGCTTGGGCCTGATAGACAGAAGGACAGGCAGGGCTGGCTGGGTGTCTGGGAGAGGTGGCAGCAGAGTGAGGGGAGCAGGACAGGAGCTCTGCGGAGCCACTTCCTCTCCAGCACAGCTCGGGGAGAGCAGGGCTCATGCAGGAAACAGAGGACCACTGGGCAAAGGCTCCGCTCAAAGCTCTCTGATTTCAGTCCCTGCACTATACTAGACAACCTGCTGTGAGGGACAGGAAGCATACTCAACACACATGCGTCCTCTCATCTCAGACGCTCCTGTCCAATATGGACTGAAACCTGAACCACGATGTTCAAGGGATGGATGTGACAGATTCTATGTGTAACAAAACTGCAGAAACACGTGCTAGTTTGGGTTGGATTATAATCGTCTGAAGCACAGGATCAAGAAGCAAAATTCCATTCTGGTACAACCACCCAATTTCTAGAAAAGAGAAAGGAAAGGAAGGAATAGACACATGAGCTTTTTTTAATTAGAAGACTCAACGGAATGAAGGTGTGTGGGTCCATGTGATTGTTTGAGTCTTCCTTCCGTACAGTCATTAGGATGGCCGGGTTTGTGCTGCCAATGATCCAGCACCATGTGGCTAGTGCTGATTGTTCTCATATGAGTGTTTATACAAAATAATTATCTTCATTTAGTTTATAAACATACACAGTGCTGTCCCTTTCAAATTAAGGAAAAAAAAAAAAAACCAGGCAAATACTGCAAAGTAGCAAAATACAAAGAAAAAAAAAGTGACTTTTGGTTTTGGCAACATTAAAACAAGAAAGAAATATACAAAGCATGTGGCATTGGTCCCAGTCATAAAAAATGTGCTTGGGCAGGACACTGACTGGGGGGCAGGGTCATTTTATAAATTCAGATTTTAAAAGTAGTACTTTTGTCTGAAAAGTTCAGTAGGTCACAGAACACCTAAAACATCAAAAACAGCTTTCTGATAAAAAGCTCAGCTTTTGTTTTTGCAAATTTGGGAGAGGAGTTGAGTTCTTACTGGAATGTGGCCTATCGCTGGTTGACAGGTCTGAAATGGAATGTCCCAATGGCAGTGCCTCCCTTTCCACCCTCCCTGGGACCACAACAGCAACCAGCTACCAAGCAGAGTCCTTGCTCCCATTTTTGGAGGGTGGGGCGGGATCTTCAAGCAGCTATCTTTGCCATCTGCTGTTCTAACTTGGAAATGCGCTCATCTTGATTGCAGATTGTGTCTTTTATGGATTTGATCTCTTTTAAAATCTCATCCAACTTGGCTTCATTTTGCTAAGAAAACAAACAGAAATAGGTGGTGATTAGAAAGCCATAAATGAAGATCAACAGTTCAGATGGGGCTTAGAATGTCACTTCCTACTCTAGGAATTGTAAGCCAGTCAAGCTAGGACACCTGGGCTTTATGCAACCGCTGGTGCTAGTCGGGTATGTGAGAGCCCACAGCAAAACCACAGTGCCTCCCTGTGTGACTTTTGGCCCTCTATCTGTGCACCTGGCTGGACAAAGCCTCTAAGGCCACAAACTGCAAGACAAAACCTGATCCTGAAAGGGCTTTCCATGCCCTCACCCCCTTGCCCATCAGGAGCTGCTTCCATTTGTCAGGGTTTGGGAAGACTTCCCCAGAGTCGGAGCCCCTCCCTCTCAGGGAACAAGGTCCCTTGTATTTGCTAGGTCTTCTAAAGAGATCCAGTCTCTCGCCACTTGAGCTTATTCATTTGGAAACCTGTGACCACCCAAGTCCAGGCTGCTGGCTTCTTAGTTAAGGCCCAAAACACAGCTCCTCCAGCCACTCTGGTCAACAGCCCGAGGTGCTCCACACCCCTTTCTCCTTCCTGTGGTACTGTCAGTGGAGCGCCCCTTCTTCCCTGTGGTAGGAATGCCCTCTGCTGGCAGGCTAAGTAGGAACCTTGCCCCCATGGCTCCTGCCAAGGTCACCCTTGTTATTAGCCCCACAAACTGGCAGAGTCTATTGTCACTAGAGCCCTAGGCAAACCTACTCTCACTTCCTTTTCCAGGAAGCTTTACTTCCTGGCTCCTGTGAATACCCATGATGCTTTACTTCTACCCAAATCAGAGAAGGGGAGGAAGGCAGTTAAGAAAACCAGGCAGGGGTCCAGTTCACTCTCGGACATGTGACAGACTAACATCACCACTGGCATTATAAAAGCCAAAGCTAAGGGGGCCTAGCATGCCACACAGCCACCCAGTCCCGTGTCAGGACTTCCTCACACACACTACACATTGGCTTTACTGGAAAATGCCCTGTGTGCACAGCTGGGGCAGTACTTGGCACTGCCCTATGTCATAAAGGGCTTTCTAGAGGACAGGCCAATCCAGCCCGGGCAGCCTGCACTCCTCACCACACTGGCCGCATCTGTGGTCTTCTTGGGAGCACTGATCAGGTCGCACTTCTTATTTGCAGTGGGCTTGCTGTCCAGAATGTTCTTCTTGACTACTTTGAGATCCCTGTTTTTGCCTGGAATGTACCCGTGCTTCAAGGAGATGAGGATCGGATCAGCATTCTTTCCCTCAAACCATTCCTCTGCTTCCAGTGCAGCTTCAGGCCCTGCTGTGTCAGGGTACAGATCATCTTGGAAAAGATCAGACTGCAAGGGAAATTTGGGGAAACCTCTGGTAAGGAAGATGAACGGGCTGAGGCTCACTCTATCTACCCATCCATCTATTTATCTATTTGTGGTGCTAGGGATTGAACCCAGGGCCTTGTGTGTGCAAGGCAAGTGTTCTTCCACTGAGCTATAAACCCCGACGCTTTTCCTTTATTTTTAGATAGGGTCTCACAAAACTGTTCAGATTGGTCATGTACTTCAAATTTTCTCTTATAATCCCTAGTAGCTGGGATTATAGGAACCAGTTAGATTTTCCTTTTGAAACATGTGTTACTTAAAAACTGGGTACTTACCTTCCTGGGAACAGTCATGATAATCGGTTCACACTTTCTCTCATGAAGCTTGAAAAATCTTCAAAGGAGAAATAAAAGTTGTAGTGGGTGACATGTGACAGGCTCAGTATCTACTCTTTAGATTTTACACAACAAATTCTCCCGCACCAACCATCTCCTCTGCCTCCCCAGCCCTAAGCAGAGTCTAGGTTCCCATTTTACAGAAGACTGGGCACATCTAAGCTGAGAAGACTAGTACTGTGAATGATGTCTATGAATGACAGTGATGGTGAAAGGTAATTATCTAGGTGGTGATAGGCTCCAGTGGAAAGCACAGCCACACCGGCAATGTATGTGAAAAAGGCACACACACCTGACAGGAGACAGTGTCTAACCCTGGGTGTCAGATCTTCTGTCACTTTGAGGTGCTGACCAGGTTGATATATAAATAGAACTTTCAGGTATGTGTGCTTATGTTAGTGGGCATGTGTGCATGTGCATGTGTGTGTGTTCTGTAGGCACAGCACACATATAGAGCTCAAAGGACAACTGCTAATGTTCATCCACTGGCATCTTCCGTCCTTTTAAAAACAGTTAACTTTATTATTTGTGCATGTGTGCCTGTGTGTGTGCATGTGCATGATGATGTGTGTGGGTGTGAATACCACAGCATACAAGAGGAGGTCAGAGAACAACTTTGTGGAGCTGGTTCTCTCCTTCCACCTTTACATGGGTTCCGGGGACTAAACTTAGGTTGTCAGGCTTATATGACAAGTGCTTTACCTACTAAGCCATCTTGCCCACATTGCCTTCCAACCTTTTGTTTGATGTAGGTCTCTCATTATTGGCCTCGGACTTTGCCAATATAGATCAAGCAAACTGGCTCGGGGACCTCTAGGGATCTACTTATCCCCACCTCCCATCATGCCATCACTGGGATTACTGGTGTGTGACATGATACGTAGACAGGGCTACCGGCTGAGCCATCTACCCAGCCCTGTAAGCAGAACTTTTTTTTTTTAAAAGGAGGGGCTGGGAGATAGCTCAGTGGTTAAGAGCACTGACTGCTCTTGCAGAAGACCTGGGTTCGATTCCCAGCATGCACATAGCAGCTAAGAACTGTCACTGTCTTTAACTCCAGTTCCAGGGGATCCAATGCCCTCTTCTGACCTCTGCAGGCATTGCATGACATGGGTGCACTCACATACATACAGGCAATACACTCATACATATAAAATAAAAATAATAAGTAAAATAGTTTTAAAAGTAAAAAAGAAAAGGAAGCTAGATATGATGGTGCAGGTCTGTGACCTCAGTACTTGAGAGGTTCAGTCAGAAGGATGGACATGAGTTTGAGGTCAGCCGAGACTACACAGCAAATGTCAAGACTTTCAAAAGAAAGGAAAGAAAAGGAACATAAAGCTAAGCAACATGCATATTGTATTAAGAAAGGTAAAGTTTCTAATTCAGAGATGGGGGGTACAATTTTAATAACTTATAACAAACAAAACCAGAAACTTCCCTTATGATGAAAGTGATAAGGGGAAGTCAGTGTTTCTCCAGCAGGATGGGGCTAACCAAGCTTTCTCTCAAGCCCTTGGTAAGAGAGGCAAACAAAGGGAGCATCTGGTCAGACCACCAGATCCAGCAACTGACATGGAGGGGGAACTGGCTGATGTGAGCAAAACAAGGAAGCGCCCTCTGGTGAGAGGCAAAGCCAAGCAAGGCTCTGGCTGGCAAAGGTGTCTGCAATAGCAGTCTTCTGTAACCAGGACTCCTTAAGACCTGCAATTTTTTTTTTTTTTTTGGTCTTTTTGAGACAGGATCTCCCTGTAGCCCCAGCTATCCTGGAGCTCATTATGTAGACCAGGCTGGCCTTGAACTCATAGAGATCTGCCTGCCTCTGCCTCCCGAGTGCTGGGATTAAAGGCATGCGCCACTACGCCCAGCAAGACTTGCTATTTTAAGAGAAAGGTAAACCAAAAATTTTTCCAGACTGATTTAATGAAAACTATAGGTGGTACAGTGGCAGATACACTGCCTCAGCACAGACTGCAATCTCCAGGGCACCACAACTCCTGACTTCAAGTTTTTTTTGTACACCACATGAGGACAGAAATAACCCCCACTGCTCAGGGCTGCCATGAGAAGTCAGAGGCAGCCCATGCAGTTAGCAGTTTCCAATACAGAATCAACACTCAACAAAGAACTGGGAGGTGCTCTTACCTTGGACAACAGTAAAGTAAATGTGTTTCTAAATACTCTATGCAATTTTAAGTCAGATTCAATTTATTTTGAACCACAATCTGATAAGTTAGGTTTGAACCATAATTTTTTTTTTAAATCTGAAACTTGGGGCTGGAGAATGGCTCAGTGGCCAAGAGTATTGCTGCTCTTGCAGAGGACCCAGGTTTAGTTCCTAGCATCCACAGAGAGGCTAACAACTGTCCAAAACTCCAGTTCCTGAGGATATGACACTCTCTTCTGGCCTCCACAGGCACTGTGTGTATGTGAGGCACTTACATACACGCAGGCAAAACTTCATATACATTAAAAAAATGTCTGAAGCTGGGCCAGGTCTAATGGAGCACACCTTTCATCCCAGCACTGAGGAAGCAGAGGCAGGCAGAGCTCCCTGAGTTCCAGGCCAGCTTGGACTACATAGTTGAATTTCAGGCCAAGTACAACTATATAGTGAGATCCTGTCTCAAGAAACCAAATCAAACCAAAACAACAAAAAAAAAATCTGCAGCTTTCCATCATAACCCCATGTATTTTTACCAAAGAATAACACAAAAAAGGCTTTAAATTTTTTTTTATTGAATTTTTGTGCATTTCATACAGAACATCTCAATCATCTTTATATCCCCTTCCCCACTGGCCCCCTCTCATAAGCGCCCCCACTGGAATTCATACATTCCGTCCTTTGTGTTAAGGCCCATCAAGTCAAGTCAGTATGTCCCCCAGACATCCCTCAGTTCAAGTTTATCCACGAAGGTCTAGTAAGCCTATCCAGAGTTCTTCCTTTCAAGAAGATCAGCCCTTCCTCACCCAGCAGCAATCAGCTGCCAATAATTCTTCAACCAAGATTGGGGCCTGCTGTCCATTCCCACAGTTCTGTGCTGAGTTTTTGTCTGCATAGGTTTTGTGTGTGCTGACACCATTGCTGTAGGTTCATATGAGAAGGGTCCCAGGAGCCTATAGGACTATTTCTACATGGTCAAACACCTCCTCCCTGGCTCTTCCATCTTTCTTCTCCCTCTTCCTCAATGGTCCCTGAGCCCTGGGTGGGCATATTTTAATATAGGAGTCCTGTATAAGGACCTATATTCTGTATACTTATTTTCTGTTTTGGCCATTTGTGACCTTTTGTGTTCCTGGTCCTCTGTTGCATGGGGGAGCTTCATTGATGAAACTTGAAAGATACATTAGTGTTCTCTTCATCCCTTGGTCTATATTCCATGAACCTTAGGTATAGAGGTTGAATTGTAGATGTGCCACTTAAGCTGCAGCAATTCACAGATAATCTCTGTGTTTGACCAGCTGTGAAACTCTGTAATAATCTCTGTTGAAAGGAAGCTTCTTTGATAGGTGGTAACTGGGATACTTGTCTGTAAATTTAAAGATTCATATTTTGCACATAGTAATTATATTTGTCTAGGGATGTGACAGCCTTGAGGTTTTCTCCAAGATCTATGATCACCTCTTCAGCTATGCATATTTGGCTAGGTTTACAGCACCACACGAGTTTCCTCCCATTGAGTGGGCTTTAAGGCCAATTAGGTTGCTGTTGATTACCCCCAAGATAAAAGTGCCACTACTGCATTAATATAATTTGCTGTGCTGGTCACTGATGTGTTTTTTTAGGCCTTGAAGCTGGGGTTGGACCATCAATTGATGTTCTCCCTTAGCAGCTTGTATAGTGCTCTCCAAAACTATGAGAGCCAGCCTTCAGGGGAGGTGGCTTCCGGGTCAATTCCAGCTCCACTGCTCCAAATTCTGTATCCGAAGTATGTCCTGTCTTCAGCAAACAGGGTCTTACCTTCAAGTTCTGGGAAGCAATTAGGGACTTTGGCAATAGGCTGTGTAATTTTGGTAGTCTCTTGGACTACTCTGTGGGTGAACCACTCAAAGGAAGGTTTCTCCTGTCTGGCACTGTTTCTTGTTATATAGCCTTCAGCTACACATATAAACTCATGCAGAGATATTGTTTGTGTAAATTTTCAGTAGGTTTTTAGACTAATATGATTCCCTTTTTTTTTTATACTAGTTAGGCACTATTTATGTCTCCTCCCTCTCTCTCCCTGTCTGGCCCTCCCTCCACGTCCTCCCCATTTTCAGTATGATAATATCCCTACTTTTCCCATTTCTCCCTTGATAATTTGTCTGCTATGGTTCCACCTCTCTCTCTTCTTCCCCCTTTCCCCTATAGTTCCTTGTATAGCCCTAGGCCTCCCTCTCCCCCTCCCATTTAACAACCCCCATTTTACACACTTCTCCCTCAGTAACACCTGTCTCCTAGGGTTCCTTCTTTCCCTTTACCTCCCTGGTTACTTTGCATTTTCCTGGTTCCTGCAGTTACATCAGGATATGCACTCACTTATAAGGATTTGGTGCTGGGATCCACAAATGAGGGAGAGCATATGCCGTTTGTTGTTCTGAGTCTGTGTTACTTCACTTGATATAACAGTTTCTAGATCCATCCATTTACCTGCAAATTTCATTACTTCATCTTTCTTTACTGCTGAGTAGAACTTCATTGTGTAAATGTACCACATTTTTGTTATCTACTCTTTGGTTGAGGGACCCTTAGGTTGCTTCCATCTCATAGTGTTGTGAAAAGAGCAGCAGCAAACATGGTTTTACAAGTGTCTCTACAATAGGATGAGTCCTTTGGGTATATGCCAAGGAGTGGTATAACCAGATCATATTGGAGGTTCATTTTCTTTTTAGTTTTTTAAGAGTTCTCCACACTGTTTTCCATAGGGGTTGCACAAGTTTGCAATCCCACTAGCAGTGAATGAGTGTTCCCCTTTCTCCACATCCTCACCAGCATTTAGTATCATTTGTTCTCTTGATCTTAGCCAGTCTGCCTGTGGTAGGATGGAATCTTAAGGTGGTTTTACTTTAATTTCCCTAATTACTAACGATGTTGAATACTTTTAAGATGTTTCTTAGACATCTTTTGAGACAGGGTCTCCCTGTAGCCCCAGCTGGCCTGGAACTTGCTATGTACACCAGGCTGGCCTTGAACTCACAGAGATCCACCTGCCTCTGCCTCCCAGGTGCTGGGACCACGCCTAGCTGATGCTTTGTCTTTTGAGTTCTTTATATATTCTGGATGTTAAACTTCTGTCAGATGTGTTCCTGGTGAAGATTTTCTCCCAGTCTGTGGGTTGCCTCTTCACTTTTTTCGTTGTTTCTTTTGCTGTACAGAAGCCTTTTAGCTTAATGAGGTCCCACTTGTTGATTATTGACTTTAATTCCTGAGCAACTGATGTTCCATTTAGAAAGTCCTTTACAATACCCTGACCTTGTAGGTTACTGCCAATGTTTTCTTCTAACAGTTTGAGTTTCAAACTTCACATTGAGGTCTTTGATCTACTTGGAGTTGACTTTTATGCAAGGTGAAAGATAAGGGTCAAGTTTCATTCTTCTACAGGTGGAGATCCAGTTTTGTCTGCACCATTTGTTAAAGATGCTGTCTTTCCTCCACTGCGTGTTCTTGGTGCCTCTGTCAGATATCAGGTGGCTGAAATTATGTGTACTCATGTTTGGGTCTTCAATTACATTCCATTGATCTACGTGTCTGTTTTTGTGCTAGTTTCATGCTGTTTTTATGACCACAGCTCTGTAATATAGTTTTGAGATCTGGTACAGTAATCCCCACAGCATTGTTCTTTGTGCTCAGGGTTGCTTTGGCTACCCAGGGTCTTTTGTACTTCCATATGAATTTTAGGATTTTTTTTTCTAATTTTGTGTATGTCATGGGGATTTTGACTGGGATTGCACTGAATCACAAAAAAGGTTTATAAAAATTAAATCCCAGCTGGGCGTGGTAGTGCACACTTGTAGTCCCAGCACTTGGGAGGCAGAGGCAGGAGGATCTCTGTGAGTTCAAGGCCGGCCTGGTCTACATAGTGAGTTCTGGGGCTACAGGGAGACCCTGTCTCAAAAAGACCAAAAAAAAAAATCCCTATTGTTTTAGAAAAATGTATTATTATTATTATTATTATTATCATCATCATTATTGACAGGGGTAGCCCAAGCTCTCCTTGAACTTGTTAAGTAATCAAGGACATTCTTTTTATAAAAAATATATTTATTTATTTTTGTATGTATAAACATACTTGTGTGTGAATGTATGTGTATGGAATGCAGAGGACCAACTCAGGAATCAGTCCTCCCCTTCCACCCTGTTTGAGGCAGGATCTCTTGTTTTCCATTGTGCTGTGCACTAGCTGGCTTGGGAGCTTCTGGTGCTTCTCTTATCTCTGCCTCCCACCTCACATAGGAGTGTTAAGACAGACACCTGCTACCATGTCCAGCTTTTCACATATGTCAAGGATCTAAACTCAGGTCATTAGGCTTCTGCTGCAAGCATTTTTACCCACAGAGTCAAACTCTGACCGCCCCCCAAATGATCTTGAACTCCTGATCCTCCTGCCTCCACCTCCTGAATGCTGGGATTGCAGGCATGCATCGCCAGGCCTGGCTCAAGATGTCTTAACTCTTATTCATGTGACCAGAGCAGCAAACTTTAAGTCCACATAAAGTGTTATGCCAATGTGCAGTTTGAGTATGTATTTATGGGTGTGGTGCTCTTTTGTTGTTCAACATGGCAGTGGACAGTCTCTTTTCTAGTGAAAAGAAAGCTGCCCCACTAGGAGCCCACTAGTGCTGCAGGGTTAGTTTTAAAATACAGGGAAGTATAGAGGCAGAAACCATTATCACAGAACTGAACTTGCTGATCGAGCTGACCCATACCTCACCAGAGGAGCACTGGCTTCTCTGGTTTAGGACCAACAACACCTACAATCCAGAGTGGAAGTTGTTCTTCCTTGCAGGGCAGGAGCCCCCACATCTCTTTCCATTCCAGAGCCAGGCTCTCACCTGCTTGCCCACCAAGAAGCACTGCTGCAGCCTCAGTATGAAGGTAGACGGTATAAGTTTCCCTACTTCAGTGGGCGTGCAATATACTCAGTCACGCTAACTGCTATACTCCATTGTAAGGGCGGTCATGAGATCTAATCAACTTGAATCACACACATGCAGTAGAAAGACTCAGCATTACACAGTACTTGGAGTTGACCTGCTCTGGCATGGCCCAGTTGGCACTAATAATGGGAAGCTTTATAGCTTCAATTCTTTACCTGGCAATCTCACATTTGTTAACATCAAGTCCACGCTTACTCATGTAGCCCATCCCTCTCTGAGGCTCTTTGCTGCTGAATGTGTTGAGGTAGTGGACATATGGGGATTCATCCGTGATTTCAAAATACCGGATACTGCTATCACCCTATAAGAAACCAGAGACATGTCAGTGTCCACGTTAACTAAAGCATTTAGTCATTGTGGGTATCTCAACCCACAACCCCAGTCATTGTCGGTATCTACAACCCCAGCATTCATGGGAGTCCACCTTCTGTAGCCAGACCTTTGCTCTCTCCAAAGATCACTATCCTAAAGAGTATGACAGTTGTCTTTTCCACCAAGATTAGCCCTTTCCTACGTAGAATTATCTAGCAAGCTCTGGAAGAGGTCTCCTTTGCTTCTACTCCCCTGGGCCTACAAATTAGGTCAGGGTTAGGACAGAATATTAATGTTCCCCATAAAAACTACCCTGTAGTTCACTTCAAAAATCAAGCAAAAGGTAGGAGTATGGTCAAGGGCATAATCACCCATCTAAGAGTTCATTCCCTGGCCAGAGCAGCATTGGTCAGACCCAAGGATATGAACAACAGACAATCCAAGGATGATCTTTAGAAACTTTCAAAAGTACCACTACAATATCTTTTTGCCATATGTACAAATCTATGATCATGCTGCTTAGAGTGGTCAGATACTTTTGGCAATCCACCTGGCAGATGCTAGGCTAGGTATAAGTGACAGTTATAGTTACACCAACATGAACAATAAAGGCAACCCAGTCTAAGGACACACACAGACATGCACAGAGAGACAGGCAGACAGACAGACACATGGAAGCCAGGCGGCATCTTGCCCTACTACTTATTTTCAGTTTCCATTTGTCTCAGTGGTTTAAAGATCTACATCAGTAGAAAGAAGCTAAACATACACCAGTCATTTTCCATACTCCAAATAATTTTCCTCCTCATGTAATACTCCCTGGGAAACTGCTCATTGTTGGTTTTGACACTGTCTGTGACAACCCTGAGGCCTATACTTAACAGCTGTTAACATCTGAGGGAAGGTAACCTTTAAGGAAATAGACAAGATCTCAAATTCTACGTAACTGACCTAGAAAATGCAAAGCAACTCTACAGTGCAGCAGGCTCTATCATCACCAGCAAGGGGCTAGCTGACAGGTATGGGACAGATGGACGACCCCCTGCCCCTTTTGGATTTTTTGAGGCAGAGTCTCATGTAGTCCAGGCTGGGCTTGACTCGATTCTCCTCCTGCCACCTCCCAAGTGCTGGGATTACAAGCATGTGCCACCATGCCTGGCAAGAGCCTTCTTTTGTTTGAAAGTTATTTCACCTATAAAAAGGTGTAGGGATGACTAAATGGGCAAAAGAATAAGGAGTTTGGAGGTTAGCACCCATGAAAGTAAAATTATGACAACAGCAAAGCTGTTAGCAAAACTGGGTCTAGCTAGTTCAATTCATGAGGCAGGAGGAAGGTGTTCTGAGTGCAGTGTGGTATCTTTCTGTAATAGTTATTGCCCCATGAAACTGGTCGGGACATTTATCTTCAAGCACAGGGCCTAATGCTGAATTCCAGAAACCAGAACCATTTTGGAGAGCTGTGAGCCCTCACACCTGTACATACTATTCCCTTTACCAACCCAGGCAAGAGACAGTGCACACATACTTGCTGATCTAGGGTTACCAAACTGGTTTCAGTCTTAGATGTGACAGCCCATCCCCAATAGCAATCCTGACAGCTGTGAAACATCCATCATGCAGCTCCGGGAGAAGAGAGCAAACAGCAGCACGTTCTCTTCTTTCCCACAGAGCCAAGTGAAGAGCTCCATTCAGTCCCTGTCCCGACTCCCAGTTCAGTCAAAAGCACTGACCATGACATGTGATCACTATACAAACGGCAGGCTCAAGACCCAAAGCATACCACCATCATCTATCCTACTATCTGGTGGAGACACAAATCAGAAAAAACTACAGAGTTTAAACAATGCAGTCCACTGCCTACCTTCTAAATCTCTAGAGGAACTCTTCTAGGGTCAACCTAAAAATCAAACATCGAAGCCACTGTTTACCTTTCCACATAAGTAAATGATGCTGGTGTCAGGGTCATAGAAAGGCAGCAACACCCCATTGCTCGTGTCCATTTCATGAAGAGCAATTGGTTCCTGCATATTTTTCTGAAAACAAATCAATAGAGGTTTATTTATACACACATGTACACACATTTTTAAAAGACAAATTCCTGTAACCTTACTATATATTCTTTGACTTAAAGGAAGCCATTTGCTTAGCATTAACCTAAATTTTGATCAATGTGAATGTTTTCTTTTAATTTTTTATTTATTATTTTTATTTTATGTGTATGCGTGTATTGCCTGTATATAAGTATACCTGTGTCGTACAATGCCCATGGAGGTCAGAAGAGGCTGTCGGATCCCCTGGGACTGGAGTTATGGACAGTTGTTAGCTGCCATGTGGGTGCTGGGATTTGAACCTAGGTCTTCTGCAAGAACAACCAGTGTCCTTAACTGCTGAGCCATTTCTCCAGGCCCCAATGTGAATACTTTCAAACACTTAAATTTCATAGAGATCAAATTCACTGATCACTATGGTGATCTGAGCACATAATCAATACAAACACTGGTATGATTCCACAACAAAGATGGTAGCCTTTTCTCTTTGTAACTAGTTTCTTTTTTAAGCATTATTTTTTCTATAAAAGATTTCATTTTTGAAAATTACGTGTCTGTGTGTCTGTGTGGGGTTATGTGCACATGTGTACAATTGTTTGTAGAGTCCAGAAGAGGGCATTGGATCCTGGAAAGCAGAGTTGCAGGTAGTTGTGAACAACCTGACATGGGTATTGGGAACAGAACCCAGATCTTCTACAAGAACAGCAAGTGCTTGTAACCACTAGGTCATCTCTCAAGCTCCCTCTTTTCTTATTATAAAGCAAGTATATGTATTTATAAAAAGTTAGGGAACAAAGAGCCTAAAAATCACCCTATTTCCCACAATTCTGCAGTCCAGCAGATGGCTGGAGGCATCACACTAGCTAAGCAGTTTAGAAGTCTTTTTTTAACCATTTATATCAGTTACAAACATTTTCCTAAGTAGGATTATTTTGTTTTGAATGCTTGATCACAGTCTTTATGCAACATAAGAATAATGAACTTATTTCCCAAATATAAAAGGCTCTGTATACTCTTAACAGGCAGCCAGCAGGATCTTGGGAGCACCACATGCACATTTCGGAGGTGGACTTGCCAGTGAGCCACCACTGAGGATGAGAACTTTGCATTCAATATAAGACAGCAGGAGCTTAAAAACCACATTAAGAGCCCTTAACCCCTTACCATCCCAGAACCTCACTCAGATCTGAGAGAACACTGCAGAAAGAGAGAAAAGGCTGGGAAGAGCTTACCGGATTCCAGAGTGCCAGCTGCCGCTCGCTCATGCGGCTAAAGCCAGTGGTGAAAACGTTGCCATCAGCCAGGAAGATGGCTCGCATGGGTCTGGCTCCTTCATGTGCTTTCTCCTTCTCCTGGAGAGGAGAGAGAGCAATGCATATTTCACATATTCAAGCTGTAACAAGGGAAGGTGAGTGGAAAGCTCACAAGTGGAACCCATTTTCACTCTGTGGGCCATTCATGTTCTCCTGGGCTAGACTTCAGTGTGAATCCATCACCCCTCCTCATGAAACAATACTAAGAGCCCCAGCAAGCAAGAGTACCAGGATCCGACTCAAGAGCCTCATTCCTTCTACCTGCTGCCAACCCAGTCCAGCACTGCAGATACAGAGACATACAAGGACTCTGCCAAACATCTGTTTCTCAAGGAGATGACAACCTGCAGGCTGGGAACAGCCTACAATTTCAGCAGCATCATAGGATATAAGGAAGGCTATGCTACTTAAGCCTTCTCTGGTTAATGAGAATGCGTCAGTATCCATCCCTGGAAGATGCTGGTAGACAAAAACAGGAAAGTTCCTGTGATGGGTAAGTGTTGCCCAACACTTTAGGTGCAAAATGTTGAAAAACATCAACCACATCTCAAGAAGCCCCAGAGTATAGCTGAAGAACTTTAATGCTGGCAGTTTCAGGCCTGACTAAAAACCTGAATGTATACCTTTGGTCAGGATATGTGACCTCGCTGAGGCCCAGAAAGGGGAGAGAGAAAAGCTGAGCTGATGGCTGGTCCTGCTGCAGCTCTGTACGGCACCTGGACACTTTCTGGGACCAGGGTGGGCATCAGTTAGTGAGCAGTCAGCACTAAGTTCCAGACAGGAACAGAGTCTGGTTTAACTCATCCAGACCTATAAACTCTCAAGGGCATTAGGAACTGTTCAAAACCAGGCACCAAGTGAAGTGAAGAGTTAAGGAAAGGCTGGAAATGACCTCAGAGAGAAGAGAGACAAGTGTGGTCAGCAGTGTGAGCCACCCCCTGTTCAGCTGCACCTGTACTCAGCAGGGGCCAGCGGCTTGTATGCACCAGCCTTGATAGCAGAGCTCAAGTTGCCTTAGGACACTCACAGCCACAATCTCTTGCTTCCTGGGGTCGATGACTCTCACTCTCTTGTCTTTGGAGGCCGTGCAGATGAGACTGCCATTGCGATTCCAGCTCACGTTGTAAATCATGTCTGAGTGCATGTCGTCCAAGTTAATGAGGGCTTCCCCTGTGCCCACATTCCAGATGATGATGGCATTGTCACAGCCTGCAGCAAGCAGAGTCAATGCCAAGATTAGACATACCTGCACACCATGCTGGAGAAAGCTACAAGCCTGGTGGGAACAGGACAGGGAAGGAAGGGCTCTACCTACTGAGAGGCTGGAGTAACAAGGAAAAGGGATTTGACTAAAAGAACATTATTAAAGAAAATATAGTTTGTTAAGTAAGGTTCCTATGAAGTCATCAGCCAACCAAAACCAAGAATGACACAAGAACACAATCCTATCATTTTTCAAAGAGCTAAATGGAAGCATAGGAATGAACGTAATTTATTTCTTTTCCAATGACACTTGGCAGGGCAGGTCATTCAAATCAGTGACATTGTGAGCTGAGGTCCTGTATATGAAAGTGAGGTGAATTACAGTTACAGAGGGACACAAGGACTTGTCTGTGGCTCATAGCAATCTTTTATCTTTGAAATGGGAAAAAACGGAGCAAGAGTAGTCTGCTATGTAGACCAGGCTGACTTCAAACACACAGAGATCTGCCCGTTTCTGCCTCCTGAGGTATGTGCCACCACACCAAACTCAGAATTTTGAAAAATGTATATAATCAAGAGATAGCATAGCATATTTTCATCATCTCCAAAGCTTAACCACTGCCATCTCCCTTGTGTGTGTGTGTGTGTGTGTGTACATACATGGAATGTACCCATGTATATACTGTGTGAAAGTTAGAGGACAACCTTGGTTGATTCTTTTGAGGCAGTCTGCTACCGGCCTGGAACTCACCAAGTAGGCTACGCTGGCTCGGCCGTGAGCCAAGGGATCTTTTTCTACCTCCCCAGTGCTGGGATTACAAGTATGTACTACCACATCTGACTTTCTTTACATGGGTTCTGGGGATCAAACTCAGGTTCTGAAGTACTCTCTTGAATGAATCATCTTCCTAAGCCAAATATAAAAAAAAAAATTTTTTTTTTTTTTGAGGCAAGGTCTCATTTATCTCAGCCGGGCTAGACTTTAATGTACTAGGTAGCTGAAGATGACCTTGAACTTAATGTACCACCACATCCAGTTTATATACTGCTTTTAATAAAGAAAAGAAAATCTAAATTTTGGGCAAAGGGAAATATTTCTGTAAGATAAACTTGGAAAACCAGCAGACACAGTAAAACCTAAGTCACCAGGCTCCATTGCAGTACTGTTTAGCTGATTAATCAGAAACAGCATCAACATCCAGAACTGTGTAACTGAGGTGTACCCAACAAAATACCAATGTGGAGTCATTAAGGAGACCATAGGAAGAACACACAGTGGCACATGGAAAAGATCACAGTATACCACACAATACAAATATAAGCCACGTATAAAGTGTACGAACCCATCCTGTGTGTAAAATAATCTGAATGCACACCATGGTTCTCTAATACTCAGCTTCAAAACTGCACAGCACTTGGTGCCCCCTCCACATGAAGGGCTACAGGAAATAAAAGCAAGGCAGACTGCTTGGCTCCTACCTGCACTGAGAAGTACGTTGCGGGCTGTCGGATGCCAGGCCACAATGCCAACTCTTTTTGAGTGGCCTTCTAGAATCACCACAGGTTCAGTCAGGGAAAGGGTGAGTCCATTTTCTGGGATCTGCCAAACCTGTTGGAAAAGGAAAGATGAATGGAAGGAAAGCTCACCTTTCATCACTAGGTTCACTGTGAGCACCCAGCTTGAAGACTTGCTCTATCCAGTCAGAGCACACAATAGTAACTGTAGAAAAGGCACTACGAAACAACTGTACAGTGTTTTGAAAATGTGAGTACACTAAGGATCAGAAGATTGGTAGGGCCTATAAAATGTGACCCTTCTTCTTTCTTTATATCAGTTAGGGCTTTCTTTAATTCATTGGTAAGTTCCAAACTATCCAGTGAGAAGTATCTGATGTACTGAAAGAAAAGTACAAAATATATGAAGTGCTCCTACAAAGACATAGCAGCTGAAATCCTCAGCTGGATCTGTAGCTCCTGAAGGAGTGGTGCAGTTTTAAAATGTGCTCTGTAATTTTACATTTGGAACATGAAAATATTTCTAACACATGCTACAGAAAGCAAGGCTTACTAAAGGAAAAAAGATAATAGAACTTAATCAAAACAAAAACTTAGAACCCTATCAAGAAAACTATCAAGAACCCTATCAAGAAAGTAGAAAGACAACCCACAGAATGGAAGAAAATAATTTGCAAATCATATACCTAGTAAGGACAAATACAGAACTCAAAACTTAGTAATAAAGGGACAAATAATCCAACTTAACAAATGGTCAAGACATCAGAATAGACATTTCTTCAACATAGTCATACACATTCAAAAAGTACATGTGTTGGGCATGGTGGCACATGCCTTTAGTCCCTTCATTTGGGAGGCAGAGGTAGGCAGATCTCTGTGAATGGAGGACAGCCTGCTCTACATAGTGAGTTTCAGGCCATCTGTGGCTACAGAGAGACTCTGTCTCAGAAAGAACAAAAACATGGGCTGGAGAGATGGCTCAGTGGTTAAGAGCACTGGCTGCTCTCGCAGAGGTCGGACCCGGATTCAATTCTCAGCACCCACATGGTGGCTAACAATTGTCTGTAACTCCATTTTGAGGGGAATTCGATTCCCTCTTCTGACCTCTGAAGGCATTGTACAACACAGTGCACTTACATACATGTAAGCAATATACTCATACACACAAAATAAAAAATTAAATATTTTTAAAAGACCAAAAATAAATAAATAAAGCACATACAAAGATACTTGACATTATTAGTCACAATGGAAGTGCAAATCAAATCCAGAACACTCACCTCACCCTCAACCCTATGTTGCATGGATCAGCTGGGCCATCTTTTACCAAGTGGTTTAAAAAAATGTGACATGCTTGTGCAATGGACTATTATTTTGCCATAAAGAATGAAGCACTGATCTGTGCAACTATATGGATGGACCTTGGAAACATTATGCTAAGTAGAAGAAATTGGACACAAAAGGCCACATGTTGGCAGGATCCCATGTCTGTGAGGGGTCTGCAATGGGGAAAGAGAGACGGGAAGCAGATCAGTGGTGGATTAGTGCTGGGAGCAGGGAACAAGGTTAGGGGACACACATTCCTTTTTAAAAAAAAAAAATAATATAGGAGACCCTACAAAGGGACTTCCTATGTAGCTCTGGCTGACCCAGAACTTGCTATATAGACCAAGCTGACCTCAAGAGATCTGCCTGCCTCTGCTTTCTGAGTATTCGGTTTAAAGGTGGGCGCCACCACACCTGGCCCCACATATTTGTGAGTATCCTAGAAATCACTGAATTGTACATTTTAACTGGGCGAATTCCATATGAGCTTTATCTTAAAAAACTTTTTTTGTGTGTGTCTGTATATGATGTGTGTGTGTGCGCACGTGTGTGCCATGGCATACATGTAGAGGGCAGAGGACAACTCTGTAAAGTTGGTTCTCTCCTTCCACCTTTATGTGGGTTCCAGGGATCAAACTCAGGTCATCAGGCTTGCTCAGCAAATATCTTTACCTGCTGAGCCATCTTGTTGATCCCATGAATTATATTACAAATAACACAAAGTAGTTTTTTTTTTCCTCCCTTAAATATGGTGCTGGAAAGATGGCTCAGTGGTTAAGAACTCTGGCTGCTCTTGAAGAGGACCTGGATTCAGTTTCCAACACCCACTTGGCTGTTAACTGGAGTCTATAACTCCAATTCTAGGGAATCCAATGCCCTCTTCTGACTTCTGTGGGCACTGCACAACACAGGTACTTTTACATACATATAGACAAAAGCCTTCTGGGGCCTGAAGATGGTTTAGTGGGTAAGAGTGTTTGCTCTCCAAACATGAGGATCTGAGTTTGAATTCCCAGCAGCCACATAAAAAGTCAGGCATGGCTGTACATGCCTGGAACCCCAGCATTGGTGAGGGTGGGCACTGAGACAGGAGGATCCTGACGGCTTACTAGTCAGCCTGGACGAATTCAGTGGGAGACTCTGCCTCAAGCTAATATGGTAAAGAGCAATAAAGGAAGACGTCTGACATCCTGCAATGGGCAACACATGTGCACATGCACTTATACACTTAAGCACATTCACCACCACCCATATCCACACCCTCCTGACTGATGCTGACAGGCAGAAGGTTCACCACAACCTAACTGGAGAACTGTCTGGGTAATAAGGAAAGACATGGACAAGATGTGGCAGAGTGGAAGAACGAAAGATTTAATGTAGAGCTTCAGAGTGTTGAGACTATAAGCATGAGCTACCATGCTAGGTGAAGACAGAGGTTTTAAAGGTGAAAACAGAAGCACCCTCTAAGAAGTTGCACGTAAGCTGAGTAGCTCAAAACCTTAGCAGACTGCATATTAAATGGTGTCCGGTTAATGAAAAGGTTGAAGTTTAAAATAGTTACGTTTTTACAAATAAGTAAATTTACCATCGTGAAAAGGTCTTAAGGAACAAGCTCAATAAAAAGTCAGCTCTTGTAAGTAAAAAGTCACATTCTGCAGTGGAGCAAGTGAGACAGAATGAGCGGGGTACATTACGGAGACAAATATCTGTCTGCTTTCAATTGCTTAGTGCAAGGCAAAGATCTGGATTAGACGAGTGCTTAAAGTTCAGTTCAGCTGTTATTCTATAAAAAATGAGAACAAAAGTTTGCCATCCTACAAAATGAGAAAATCATCAGTGATTCATTCACTGTTAGAGCTAGATTCTACTCAAGCTAAATATAACCTGGTATACAAATCAAGGCAAAATAAACCAAGCTTTTGCCGGCTCAAGCCTAGAGGTCACCTGACAGTCCTGCCCTGACTCCCATCACTCAGCAAAGTTTACAGAGGCAGCTATGAGCAGAGAAGGCAGGAACACAACCTCCCTGCCTAGTCCTCCCTTGCCCAGACCACAGGCCTGATCCCTTGGGGTGTGGGGGCAACTGCTTCTTCTCTAGTAGGGCATATGTGCTTTCATCCTGACACATTTTTATTCAAAGGTTTATGATTAGCAAAACAGCTCCAAATTGAACCTGACCATCTGAAAAAAAAGAACTGAAATTCTGAACAGAACAAACAGAAAACAATGGCTATTAATTAGTTCAAAGCATGAGGTCAGCAGAGAGACAATTATGAAATGGGACTTTAGTGACTCAACAGGAAATGTATTTTGCAAGATGAATCTGACCCATACCTCTGACATGTGGTAATGCCACCTGCCAACCCCAGATGGCACCCTAGCCTTGGCCTGCTGGGATTCCTTCAAGGACTCTAACAGCTTCTCTGCCTAACTGATCACCAACCAAGCAGTGAGTTTCCTAAATCCTGAGGCACAAATCACTGGTGGAAGCTTTGGATTTCACCAGCATTCTCCCACTTGATATGGAGTAGAAGCAAGGTTCATCATGGACTTCCCTTTTCCTTCTGGTAGCTTCTGCTTCATCTACCTCTTGCTTGAATGGAGAGAAAATGTCAAGAGTGAAAGAAGAACTTTTGGACTTTTTGAACCCAGGAGTCCTGTGTTCCATTTTGTCTGCACTTTCAGCAGATCTGGTGGCTCTAGGTGCATTGGATGAAGGCACCTAGCTCATTTTACTACCTCGATCTCAAGCACACCTAACATTTATTGAGTAAACATTATACAGCAGGCTTGGTACCAGATAATTAAGCACAGGCCCACTCTAGGAGCCAATGGTTTATCAGTAAGCTTCCCCTCAGACTGAAAATCAGAGACAGCAAACACAAGCAGTGAGATATGGAAAGTTCTGGGGCTGGGTAAGCCCTGGTTCAAATCCTGCCCAGGCCACTTTGACAATCCTGGGTAAACAGCACACCTGCAACACCAGTCCCTATGCTCTCCAGGCTCACTAAAGGATTAAGGGAGGTTAGGAAGCCCTCAGACCAAACCTTGGTACAAAAAGAGTGTTCCCAAACATGAACCATCTACAGCAGTAGCTGAGGTGCAGCTCTAGACAGACTGATGGAGCAAATCATGATATATACAAAAGCCAGCCAGCAATGTGGTAGGGGCATTCCCTGAACAATATACACCCTGAGTTTCCTTATCTACAAAATGAGGTGGCTGGATGATTGATGTGGTAATATGAATCCAACACATTTAGGGTAATTCCCAGCATAAGCAGAAACTGTAATTTTGGGTAGGTTTATCCCACAGATTTTTCACAGGGAGTTCAGTGTAACCAGAGCTGTGCCACCATAAATGGGTGCTGACCAAAAATGCAATTGCCACTAGGCACTTTACTAAGCAACCCAGTCCACTCTGGAAGGGTTCCTGAAGAGACCACATCTAAGAATGAAGGGGAGGTGATAGACAAAATCAAGTAGCCATTTCAAAGCGAACACCACAGATGCACAAAGCAATTTTCTAAGTGCACGCAGCATCTATACAATGCCACAGAATGATGGGCCAGCAGAGAAGAAATCAGTCAGAAAGAATGCCATAGGCACTAACAGCCCAGGAATAGAATAGCAAGTCTGTGAGACAAAATGAAGACACCAGAACCACAGTGCTGCTGGGAATGAAGATGGTGCACTCTCTGTGGGCTGTGGGAAAGAGCTGTGTGCCCTTTCACACTGTGCACACACATCCTCTGGCTGATACTGCAGGCCCTATGCACAGGCTGCCATTACCTGGCTCTCTGCAGATTGTAGGGGGACCTGCTACTTTTGGGTGTAGCCTGTCGGTGCTGACTGAAAGTCTTGCTTACTGTAGCTCAGGGACAAAGAGCAGAAGTGCCACTCTACTTAGTCCTGTGCATAATCTGTTACTCTGGACTGGATGTCAGAAGACTCAGGCTGCTGTCAGAGATGGGACACTAATTGGCTATGTTAGCATTAAATTTTTCACTTCTGGGAGCCAGATTCCTTGTTCATACTGAGGGCAGCATGGAGTATGCTTACAGAGGGTTCCTGAAAAGGTCAACTGAGATAAAACCCTTTGCATAGCACTAACCTAATAGGAAACCATGCTAAAAGGAACACAGGCTTTGGAGCTAGGGAGCCTAGGTCCTGCACACTGCTCTTCTTAGCTGTGTGGCCTCTGACAAAAGCACTAATCTGGGCTGAAGAGATGGCTCAGTGGTTAAGAGCACTGGTTGTTCTTGTAGAGGACCCAGGTTTGAGTCCCAGCACTCACATGGTGACTAACAACCATCTGTAACTCCAGTTCCAGGGGATCCAACACCCTCTTCTGTCTGCCACGGGTACTGTACAACATGGGTGCACTTACACACATGCAGGCATAACACTCATACACATAAAAAATAAATTTTAAAAACTCGCTAATCTCTGAGCCTACGTTTCCTAAGTTATAAAACTGGTCAATTCCTGCCGTACCTGAGCTGTTAAATGATCAAACGCAAACATGCACATAAAAGTTCAGAACGATGCAAGGCAGAATGCCTGTTCTGTGCTCCTGGTCATACCTCTTGCCATCACTGTGATGCACATATTTTTAGGTGTGAACACCAAAACTTCTGAAAGAAATCTCATCTTCAGACTAATTCAGCACTGTGCTTAACTAATTAACACTAATTTATATCCAACATATCTAAAGAAGTTCTTGTTTATGCCTAGAACAATCAGCCCTGCGAGGACAGATTCCATTGCTGTGCGGTTAGTCTATCTCTGCTCCATGGCTACCAACACCAATCAGCTTTCTCAAAACACAGATATCCTCTGCTGAGGATTCCCAGAGTGGGCATCAGCACAGCAGGGGCAAGTTCCTACCCTGCATACTCAAAAAAGAAAGGCTGCGTGTTCCTGAAATTTTCTATTTAGACAGTGCATTACTATGGCAATGTTTTGTTTTGAAAGAAAGGACAAAAACACAATCCGTCCCAAGGGTTTCCAGATGAAAAAGTGAATCAATCACTGAAAACCCATTGAGGTTCTGGAAAAAAAAAACAACCTCAAGCACATGTTTGGAACTACTGAGTGGCTAGCATCTTTTCCACTGTGACACCCCCACACAGGGAAGAGGGCAGCTCCAGAGGGCATTCTAACCAGAAAGACAAGGAACAGGAAGAAACTTGGGCTTTTCTAGTAATAAAGCACAACTGGTTTGATGGTTTTATTTTTCAAACATGTACAAATTTAAAGCACACAAAGTGTTTCCAGACCCTTCCTATTTTAATCACCCACCACAAACTCGCTACCAGGCTAGGCACTAGAGTTATAACTATAAAAGTGACCCTTTCCCTGCACCCACAAAAGGTGAAATTTTTAAAGTGTTAAGGACTCTGATTTCAAAGGGAATATGAAGGACAGAAAATCTGTCAAGACATGGGGAGTTGTAGGGATTTGGTGGCTGCCACAAAGCACCCCAACAGCCAGGGCAGAGTATGGAACAGCAGCACTTCCTAACGGACAAGTCTGAGTGCAAGCTGGGCTCAGGAAATCAAGAATGGATTTGCCAAAGGTCAACCACTGGTAAATGGCCCGGACACAAACTGTGCACAATAGAAATTAAGCCCTGCTAAACAACTGAGGATCACAGCATGACTTCCATTTCCATTTCAGGGCATAAAGTTTAGTGGGGAAAAATCCATGAGGAAAGCAAAAATGAACAAGATACAGAGTTTCTGTTCATTTATATAGGATTAAGAGGGGTGAAAGTATTCACCAAAACTAAATCATCTGGGGCCATTTAGGACATGAGAGGGCATGGGGGCATTTAGGACATTGGAGCCAGTTAGGACCATCTCACTTGTAGGATCTTTCCATCACCCAGATTCTAGGGGAGCCTGTAAGGCAATCCCTTACTGTCTGAACTAGCCATTTTCTGCATTTGTGTTTGATTACTGCTCTACTGATAAGGGTAATCAACAACAGTCATGGATTAGAACTTGTCTGTTCTCCAAATTATTAAAGTACTGCCATTTACTTGGAGTTAAAATTTCTCCAAGTAAAATACTTAGAAGCCACATCTCAAAAACTCCCTATGTGAAGACAGTGTCAAAGCACACACACACACACACACACACACACAAATTTAGAACAGAAACAAAGGGTGTCTTCCAGAGAACTTACATAATCATTGTCTCTCAGTATCAAACACTGCTCCAAAAAAGAATATGTGAAAGGCAAACTACAATATAATTTACTTTTAGACTGATTAAAGAGAGATCTTTTAAAAACTAGAGAAGCTGGGTTGGTGAGGTGATTCAGTGGGTAAAAGTGCTTGCTGTGCAAGCCTGATGACCTGAGTTCAATCCCTGGAACACATGTAAAATGTTGGATGTGGTGGTACACATCTGTAAATCCCTGTACTCCTATAATGAGATGAGAGGCAGAAACAGGAGAATTCCCTAGAAGCTTGCAGGTCAGCCTAGCCTGGAGTATTCAGCACAGAAGTAACAACAAGAGAAATCCTGTCTTAACACGTGAAAGGCGAGAAATGACTTGAAAAAAGTTGTCCTCTGACCTCCACATGCACAGTGTGGCATGCATGCATGCCCATTCCCCAACCCCTAGCCCCCCGACCCGCCAATGGAAATACTGGACATGGTGGCCCATGTCTATAATCCTTGTACTTGAGAGAAAGAAGCAGGAGGGTCAGAAGTTCAAAGTCATTCTGGGTTTCATAGCAAGTTCTAGGCAAGCTTGGGGAAATACGAGACCCTGTCTACAAAAGCTGAAACAAACTGATAAATAATGGAGAAACACCCATTAGGATTGACCATTCTCCTAAAATTTTTAAGAGGCAGCACTATGGCTGAATCAATGCTTACATGCTTGGAACTCAATGGGCCTTACACAGTAACTCACAAAGCAGTTTTTTAACTTTAGGTTATCCTTTCATAGTCATCTGATAGAACCAGCTCTGCTGTGCTTTTTGTTTTGTTTTGTTTTGTTTGTCTTTTTGAGACAGGATCTCCCTGTAGCCCCAGCTGGCCTTGAACTCACAGAGATCCGCCTGCCTCTGCCTCCCAAGTGCTGGGACTACAGGCATGTGCCACCATGCCCAGCTCTTATACATCCAAAGTCACCACAGCAACCCTTTACACACTTGCAGCTTCCGTCTGGTCTTCTACATAGGCATTAGTGTTCTCAGCATGCCTCCACATTCTGTGTAAGGCTATGGGGACTAAGTGTGTGAATGCCCTGCCTGGGCTAAGAACTCCTGGTACCTGGTTCTTCTTGGTGGTATTCTCGGCTGGGCCTGCGCCTTGCTGTGTGCCTACTGTCTGCAGCTCTGGGGTTGCTACCAACAGTCTGCACTCAAGAAAACTACTGAGAACTTTTCTGTCCAAAGAAAAAAGTGTGGGGTTTGAAACCATTTAATCTACAGTGTTCCTTTGCCCTTTGGCATAGCAAGGTAGAAAGGTTTTAGAAACAGGTAGGACAGGAGAAGATCAACTACTCATTTAAAATTTCATTTCAATTGCTAAGTTATAAAAGCTTCAATTAGCCTATTAATATGATTTGGAAGACATTAAGTGATTAAAGAGTGATCTAGATATCAGTTCCATAATTAAAGAGTTTAGGAAAATTAGCAAGATTTAAGCCAGAACATTATTTAATTTATAAAATGTTCATTCTGAGGGCTGGAGAGATGGCTCAGCGGTTAAGAACACTGACTGTTCTTACAGAAGACCTGGGTTCAAATCCCAGCACCCACATCGCAGCTCACAACTGTCACAACTGTCAGTAATTCCAGGTCCAGGGATCCAATAGCCTCTTCTGTCCTCTGTGGGCATTGCATGACACAGGTGCACTCACTTACATGCAGGCATAACACTCATACACATAAAATAAAAATAATAGTTAATTTTTTTAAAAAAAGTTTATTCTGGCACTACCAAACAGGGATAGCATGAGAGGATTCTGGGAAGATGGCAGCTTCAGTGGCAGCATGGCTTTGCATTTTCCCAAGCCCCACCATAAAAACACAGAGCAGATAACAAACCAAGACACCCAGGGATAATATTCACACAAAACTAGATGATGACCCCCAAAACACAAGAGGCAGAGGCAAACAACCTCACTGACCTGACACAGGAGCACACTGACAGCACACCAGCAACCAAGAGGGGCTCTGCCTTCTCTGGCAGGAACTAAGCAGAGCCCTGCCATTAAAACAACCAGAGAGGCAGGTGCACTCAGACCTTATGTTCTCAAAAGCCACCAGCAAGGGCTCTCCTTCCTTCCCAAGACAGGCTTGCAGAGAAGAAAACAGAAGGAATGAATGGTTAACTCCATCCAGGGAGGAGTAACAGGCAGGGCACAGGAATGAGAAAGGCCAAACAAAGCAGGCCAAGAAAGCAGGGCACCATTTTTCTGAATATCACATAAAATGCTCTGTGACATCACCCATCCAAACCAAGCCATCTTGGAAAGCCTAGAAAACCAAACTCACACAAAATTAAATATACATGTGTGTACTCACATGCACATGCACACACACACACAGAGGATTCCAAAATGAGAGACTATTTCATTCTTAGGGATAAGAGAAAAGGGCATTAAAAACTTCCAGGGGCTGGAAAGATGGCTCAGGGGTTAGGAGCACCGACTGCTCTTGCAGAGGACCCGGGTTCTATTCCTAGCACCCACATGGTGGCTACAAACCATCCTTAACTCCAGTTCCGGGGAATCCGAAGCCCTCTTCTGACCTCCAGGGCATTGCACAACACGGGTGCACTCACATACATGCAAGCAATACACTCATACACATAAAATAATAAATAAAATATTTTAAAAAACCTTCAATATGCTAGTTCTTTTTTTAAAGACTTTTTATTTTGCATGTGTGTGTATGTTGCTTACATGTATGTAAGTGTACCTGTGGCATGCAATCAATGCCTGTAGCGGTCAGAAGAGGGCATCAGATTTCCTGAAACTGGATATAGACAGTTGTTAGCTGCCATGTGGGTGCTGGGACTCGAACTCAGGTCCTCTGCAAGAGCAGCCAGTGCTCTTAACCACTGAACCATTTCTCCAGCCCCCAGTATGTTATTTCAAAATGAGATTAAAAGGTATCACGACAAAGAAACATCATAAATCAGACTGAAATTTAAAAATGAAAACACTCTGCAGGCATTGCACAACATGGGTGCACCTACCTACATACAAGCAATACACACACACATACATAAGATATAGTAAATAAATATAAAAAAAGAAAACACAAATAAAGAAAAAAATAGAAATAAAAATCACTTTAAAATGAAGACTAACCAGCCAGGTGTGGTGGCGCATGCCTGTAGTCCCAGCACTTGGGAGGAAAAGGCGGGAAGATCTCTGTGAGTTCAAGGACAGCCTGGTCTACATAGTGAGTTCCAGGCCAGCTGGGGCTACAGGGAGATCCTGTCTCAAAAAGACCAAAACAAAACAAAACAAAAAAAAAGAAGACTAAGCAAGAAAGAACAGTAAGAGTAAATAAACACAACAAATAACATGCCCCAAAGAAATGAAAAGTAGATGCCCAAAATGCTAAAAGTAACAAAGACCAAGGGGAGGAAGGCAACTTGGTCTGGCAGTTGTAAAGAGGCAGGAGGCCAAGAAAGATGAGCCTGTCTGAGGAGAGGTCTAAGAATACTTGCACTGGACAGGTCGTCTGGCCCAAAGGACCTCATTGACCATCAAATGGCCCACTGTATCATCTGTAGCCACCAAGCACTAGTCTCAATCATCAACTGAAAATGTCTCCTGTGGTTTATCAATTAAGCTTTCCAACTGCTTAAGCTGCCCTCCAAAAGCATGGACCAGAGACAAAGACAGAGAAGTAGCTGAAGCTGCTGGTCTGGGCTGAGAGGAAAGTTGTCTGCAAAAGGGATGTCTCCACTGTGAGACCACCCTGCCCTTTGAGCAGGGCTCAGCCGGTGGCAACAGCACATGAACTACCTGTCTTCTTGCCTGCCCTATGTCACAAGAAGGGTGGGTCTCACATTCATGAGTTCGGGGGGGGGGGGGGTGCAGC
>NW_008352136.1:727650-769124 GCF_000622305.1 Nannospalax galili
GGTGGTGTGGGGGGGGGGGGTTGCAGCTGTGCTAAACATGCACATTTGTTTCTTTGCAGCCCCAGTTGGTCTGCAACTCAATATATAGACCAGACTGGCCTTGATCTCACAGAGATCTACCTGCCTCTGCCTCCCAGGTGCTGGGATTAAAGGTATTTACACTATACCTGGTTAATGTACATATTTTTATCTTGCTATTATTTCCTAAACAATACAGCTTAATAATTATTTTATGGCATTTATATTGTACTGGGTATTGTAAGTAGTCTACAAATCATCTCTGAAGCATGATAGAAGACATATGTAGGTTGTACACATTTAACACAAGAGACTAGTGCACCCACAGATTTCAGATTCCAGATAAGTGGCAGGCCCTGGGATCAGTCCCCTGAGGGATGACGGTACATTTTTTCTTTTTCTTTTTTGAGACAGGACAATCAAGGGCACTCTCAAATGTGTGATTTTCCTGCCTTGGCCTCCTCAGTGCTATGATTACAGGTGTGAGACTGATATCACACCAGACTTGACCATCACGAGTACATGAAGAGAGGACAGAGACAGCATAGATTTAAAGGCCTCCTTAAATTTTTTTTCAATAACCATAATTGGAGACCAAGTGCTCCCGAATGCAACCCCCACTCCCACTACCACCACCAATGACAGCTGGCAGTGGTACCAGCATTTTTCCCTTAAGAGTCTATTTGCAGAATGTGGAAATGCAAACGACACCGATCAGGACATTCACATTTACTCTCTGTAACCCTGAGAACCAGGATTCTCAGTGGGAAAGGGGATGGATGCAACATGAAGGTTAAACACAGTCCTGAAGTAAACTTCAGATATTAGGATGGGCCAAGTGTTACATCTCCAGCCAATGATTTACTAGATCATTAAGAACAACCAACATCACGGTAATGACAATTACCAGCACTCAGGCTATGATGTAGAAACACTACTTTCCAACCAAAGAAGCCAGGATCTGAAAGAAATGGCCAATTCAAAGATGCCCAAAGTGAGCCTGAGACACCTGACTGAATCAGGAAGCACGGAAGTGATCGAAGACTACACAGCCATCAGAAGGACTCAGGAATCTGAAGCAGGAAGATCACTGGGGTCTAGGAGTTCAAGACCAGCCCAGGCAGCAAGCAAGACCTGCCTCAAAGTAAACCAACCAAAGTACCCCAAAGGTTGGCTTCATGTATAACCTACCTTTAGAATCTAAAGGAAATGTAAACAACTTTTGAGTTTTCTACTTGTGTATATTCACAAAATTGGCTTTCTTCAGCAGTAGACAGAAAATACCTTCAGACATTAGCTTGGAAATAAGCACTTGCTACTTACCATCTCAATTCTGTCACATATTCCAGACACTCTGCATAACTCTCAGTACCTCACTGCCTGTAACAATACAGTTTATGCCAATAGCTTTTTCAATCATTCTTGTGGAGAGAGGGGCTGGTGCTCAAGTAGTCAAATGGCATTCACAAAATTATTAGAAAACCATCTTACTTTCCCCAAAATCTTCCCCACAGAACAGATGTTAACTAAATAAGAAGATACATATATATGCAAATAAGGTACATGTATGACATAAAAGAACAAAGAATATAGTTCAACTTATTGATACAAGGAATTGTAAGGAGCTCATCTGTAGTTAAGCCTTAATGTATACAATCCAATGGAAAATGAAAACTGCTATGATTTCTGCTCCTTAAGTCTTGAGCATCCCTGTGAGTGTATACACACACACACACACACACACACACACACACACACACACCCATGCCTGGCTAGAACTAAAAGCAGGTGATGCGTCTCAATGCCCTGTGCCATGCCACACCCTAGGAACTTACCATAACCGTGCAGTCCTCCGAGCCGCTGGCAATAACCTGATCGTTATGCGGACACCAGTCTATGTCCAGCACTGGTCCTGTGTGGCCACATACTGTAGGGTAGGATTTGTCAATTCGACCCGTCTGAAAGAAGAAATGAATCGCTTATGTAACATTCTGTGACATCAACATTGTGTGTACCATGAGTCCCACAGTTTAAGTCATTTTCCCAGGCCCATTTTTCCCTTCTTATCACCATCTGTGTATGACTGACACTGAGTCAGCTACTAACAGTCAATGTTAACTCTAGAAATAGCTACTACTAATGGTACTCCATCAAATTACAAGGATCCAAATTTCTAGAACCAAAAGATTTTGTTTGCATTAATAAACATAGCAAAGAGAATTTTTAAAGTTATTTTAGTTTTAAATCAAAATACAATCCTATAGCAGCCACACTGTTGTAGATAGGTTTTAGCTTTGATATTACTCAAAAAATATGATTCTTTTTTAGATGTTTTATCTTTTTTTTTTAGTTTTTTTTTTTTTTTTTGGTCTTTTTGAGACAGGGTCTCCCTGTAGCCCCAGCTGTCCTGGAACTCACTATGTAGACCAGGCTGGCCTTGAACTCACAGAGGTGCTGGGACTACAGGCGTGCGCCACCACACCCGGCCCCTGGATATTTTATTTTTAAATTATGTGTATATGTAAATTTTGTGTATATGTGTGTGTATATATGCAGGAATAAGCACGCACAGGAGTGCAGATGCCCTTGGGGGCTGGAGACATTGGATCCCCTTGGATCGAAAGTTAAGGCAGTTGTAGGGCACCTGATGAGAGTGCTGGGGTCCTCTGCAAGAGCAGTACACACTCTTAACTACTTACCTATCCCTTTAGCCCTGAAATATAATTCATAATAGAAAAAGATATTTGAGTAACCATGTTGGCAGTGTTGGAAATGACTGGCACTGTTTAATCCAAAGTAAAAAAAAAAAAAAAAAAAAAAAAAAAAAAAAAAAAAGAAAAAAAAAAAAAAAAAAAAAAAATTGGGCTTTTGGGTGAGAGCTAAAGGACACATGTTTCAATGCCACAGTCTTTCCACTGTCCTCAAGTCAACAGAAATGCTAGCCAGACAGTCCAATTAACACCAACTTGTACCTTAACCATTACCCAAGGCCCCATCTCAGGAATATAATGTCTAATGTCAGGCATAGTCACCACAAGCTGCCACTATACAACTGAATATAATAAGCCAACCTGTCTTGCCATGCCAATTCTGGGTCAACCAAAACAAGTGTTTTACCAACAGGCATATAGATGTCATTTCCTTTCTTCAATAGGTTAATACCAGTCTGTGCCGAGGCTGCACGTGCTCCAGGGGCAGATACACAAAACAGTCACTGCAATATATGCTTAAATCCATCTGGGCTGCCGTAGCTTGTTACAGCAAATTGTCCCAACGCTGGGACAGGCTTCTTGACAATTTTTCAAGATCAGTAAAGTCCGTTTGTTTTAAATCTGACTTGTCTATAGAAATTTCCAGAGAACAACATGCTAAACTGCCAAGCCCACAAACTCTGCAATCAGATTCAGGTTCAAATCCAGGTCCTACTTAAACAAAGGTTGACTTTAGGAACATCAACTACAACACAACTCATAGTCTGTAAAATAGGTAGCAGCAATACTTACCTTCTGGGATTATGCTGAGAATTAAATGAGATAACTTGTTTAGGTACATCTTAACTCATTATTATGACTGTCTGTGTAAAGTCTGTAAAAATTAATTATAGCACCTGGCATATAATAAGTACTCAATAAAAACTGCCACCTAGAATTAGTTATTCTAGCATAATATTTATATTACTCCATCATTAAGAATTAAGGAATAGGTGTTATTTATCAACTTTTATGAGCCAGATACTACACTGAGTGCTGGAGACTCAGAGGTGGAAAGGGCAACCCTGTGCTGGCTGAGTACTAGAGTTCAGGAGGACAGACATGGCAGAGAAACACAGGCGGACATTCAACCAGGGATGCCTGGGGAAGATCTTCTGCCAAGAAGGTATGCTCTAAGTTGTGGCTTAAAGATGGCCCTACCCACAGACTTATCACCTAGGTTTCTTCAGGGAATCCCCTTTCCCTTGCAAAAGTCATTAAATTCAGGAACTGGGGTTGTGGTTTGGTGATAGAAAACTCACCTAGTATGCTCAAGATCCTGGGTTCAGTCCTCAGCAATGAAAAAAAAAGGGAGGCGGTGGGCACTGCACTACATAGAATCCAGTGCTAATAGTTCATTCTCTAGTAGTAGATGTGAGAGTAAAAGAGATAATGAAGTTCCAGTGTTTGTTATGTCCAGCACATGAAGTACTTCAAAATTCAGCAAATAATGAAATCTAACCCATCTCATCTCTGATCCTGCCTCTCATAAAGGAAGGAATATCTATTTAGTACCAAGCCAGGCATCTTACCAGATTTTCTTATTGATTCTACAAAAACTACAAGAGTCACTTGGTCATCTGACTTGCACTTTTCTAGTCATGTTTGATTGTTCAGGCTGGTAGAGGTGGTTTCATGAATGTTTGCTCCATGTAACATAATTAAAATTTATAACAATCTTCTAAACCATAATTAAAAGTTATTCTTTTGAATGTGTGATACTTCATAATCTAAAACATTCTAAGACATGAAGACCAAAATGAGGTCTGGAACTCATTTAAATAGACAGTCTTCCAGAACAGAAGAGACAAGGATTAAATGGATTATGGCTAAGAATTTTTTTAGTTTGGCTAGGGCATGGTAATGCATGCATTTAACCCCAATACTCAGGAAGCAGAAGCAAGTAGATTGCATCTCTGTGAGTTTGAGGCCAGCCTGGTCTACATAGCAGGTTCCAGGTTAGTCAGGGCTACACAGTGAGACCCTGTCTCAAAAAAAATAAAATTAAAAAAAAAAAAATCCAGGTTTGTTCAGAGACATAAGTCTTTAAATTTAACAGGCCCAAATCTCAAGTGGTGTAAGCCAAGCAAAGGTCTATCCCACCCTAGTGCGGCACAGGGTGGGTAGAGGCAGAGACAGGGTATTACCCAGTACACATGGGGCCCTGGGTTCACACATACACATACAGACATGCTCACACACTCACTCACTCATACTCACACACACTCACATACTCAAACACACACTCATGCACACATATGCTCTCTCTTGTCTCTCTCTCTCTTTCTCTCCTCAAAAAGATACTGTTCAAAGCAAGCACAGGGAAGAGACTACCTATAGACAGAGGAGTTAGACTGGCTGCACAGACTTTAGAAAAGAGAGCACACAACCAAAGAAACAGAAGTATTTCTGAGACATCATCGCATCCTATGTACAAATAAACTATCATTCAAGAGTGATTTTTTTGTAAAGCAAACAAACAAAGGACATTTTTGACAAAAAGAACACCATGGGTAGAAAGACTAGTGAATGCAGAATAAGATCACAGGAATAAACCTACCATAAATTCTGAACTGTGGCAAATGCAAATTATTAAATTTGTTAGCTAAAAGACAACAAATACAAATTAAAAAAAAAAAAAATCTCTGTGACACATGCAGTACAGGTGATGCCCAGAGGACTTGAGGTTATCCAACCTGTGACACCAGGGTCTGTTCCAGCACTATGTAACACCAAAAAGCAAGAATGCAACCAACAACATGACAGTAAAAGACAATAGAGGAAAGGGCACATAGGTAAATTAACAGCAAAACACTGCAGTATGGCATAATCTTGTAGCCAACATTTTAAGCTGTACTTCTATTTCAAGCACACATTTACATGAATTTTTTTATATTCTATTATTTTTATTTTATGTGTATGAGTGTATGCCTGCATGTACATGTACGTTGAGTGCACTGGTGTTGTGCTTTGCTGCAGAGGTTAGAAGAGGGCTTCAGATTCCCCTGGAACTGGAGTTAAGGATGGTGCGTAGCCGCCATGTGGGTGCTGGGAATCAAATCCGGGTCCTCTGCAAGAGCAGTCAGTGCTCTTAACTGCTGAGCCATCTCTCCAGCCCCTAACATGAATTTTTTTTAAATGACCAACTAAAAACCACAAAGCAAATCTCAGAAAGAACCAAGGAATCAGTATCATGTAGAACATGTTCAGGAAGAATGCAACAAAACTTTTAAAAATAGGAAGATGAGGGGTTGGAGAGATGGCTCAATGGTTAAGACCGCTGGCGCTGCTCTTGAAGAGGACCCAGGTTCAGTTTCCACATGGTGGCTAACAACCATTCCTAACTCCAGTTCCAGGGGATCCAATGTCCTCTTCTGACCTCCATGGGTACTACACACAAGCAGTACATTCATATATATACATATGCATAAAATTAAAATAAAAAGAAATTAATTTTAAAAATCAGGAAGCCATAAGCCAAAAATCTTAGGTACATTTATAAAATTTTAAATTTACTAAATTATTCACTAGCTTTCATAACTGTAATGGAGGCTGGCAAAATGGCTCAAATGCCATCAAGCCAAACCTGACCATCTGAGTTTGAATCCTGGGACCTGTAGGAGAGAAATGACTCCCACTAGTTGCCCTCTGTCCTCTACACATGCACTGTGGCATGTACACATGCTCACACCCCCACACTCCCACACATACACAAAATTAATACCAATTTAAAAAGTAATTGTAATGGATAATGGAAGGGTTAAAACTGAGTTATAGCCAGGCATAGTGGCTCATGCCTGCAATCCTAGTTGGGAGAAGGTTGAGGCAAGAGGATCACTGCAGGTTCAAGGCCAGCATGGGCTACAAATTGAGACCTTGTCTCAAAAACTACCATACTGGGGGCTGGAGAGATAGATCAGTGGTTAAGAATACTGGCTACTCTTGAAGAGGACCCAGGTTCAGTTCCCAGGACCTACATGGTAGCTAACAACCATCTGTTTCGGAGGATCCGATGTCTAATGGCCCCTTTCTGACTTCTGTGGGCACTGCAAGACATGGGTGCACTTGCAGACATGCAGGCAATACACTCATATACATAAAATAAAAATAAGAATTTTTTTTTTGTCTTTTTGAGATAGGGTCTCCCTGTAGCCCCAGTTGGCCTGAAGCCACTATGTAGACCAGGCTGGCCTTGAACTCACAGGGATCTGCCTGTCTCTGCCTCCCAAGTGCTGGGATTAAAGGTGTGCGCCACCCCACCCAGCCAGTGGCATATGCCTATGTGAAAACATGTAGGATACATGCGGATCAGAAGGGTGTTTATAGAAAGTTTGTACTCTTAAATGTATATATTAAAAAAGACTGAAAATGAGCTAAGCATCTAATTTGAGAAGTTAGAAAACATACAAAAAAATGAAAAGTAAACTTAAAAGATGTAAAATTATGTAAGATTTAACAAGGGGCTAGAGAGATAGCTCAGCAGTTAATGCTCTTGCCAAGGACCCAAGATTCAGTTTCTAGCGCCTGTGTGAGGCAGCTCAAAATGCCTCTAACTTCAGCTCCAGGGGATCCAATATCCTTTTCTGGCCTCTGCAGGCACCTACACACACACACACACACACACACACACACACACACCCCACACATGCAATTAAAAATAAAATAATTAACAAGAAAATAAAACAGGGTCAACAAAATTGGATAAGTCAGGAAAACAAGGCACAAATAAATATGAAGAGACATAATTTACAAACAGGACAGAAATAAACAGAGGCAGAAACTAGGAGCAAGAATAGAAGATACATCTGAAATGTCAAGATGAAACAGTCTTGTATAGAAAAATGTAAACTATCAAAACTCAATAAAAAAAACTGAAATCCAAGGTTGGAGAGATGGCTCAGTGGTTAAGAGTACTGGCTAGTTTTGCAGAGGACCTAGGTTTGATTCTCAGCACCCACATGGTGGCCAACAACTGTCTATAACTCCAGTTCGAGGGGGTCCAACGTCTTCTTCTGACCTCCATGGGCACAGCATAACATGGGTGCACTTACATACATGCAGGTATAACATTTATACACATAAAAATTTAAAAATATAAATAATCTTTTCCCCTAAAACTTGAAATACCACAAAAGAATCAGTAGAGCAACTCCATTGTCATCCCCACCAAGGGGCCCAGGTACTTCTCCAGACATTCGGAAGAGATTGTCTGAAAAAAGCTTTGCTAAGAACAGAAAGTAGAGTATCAGTGAGCTCACCACAGAAGGACCAGGACACAAAAGACGCTAAGAGAGAGAAACAAGGAGACAGGGAAGTAGGGGAGAAGGATATTCAAACCTTGAGCCTCCTTTAAAAAACAAAGGGCGTAGTGGCCTATGCCTTTAATCCCAGCACTTGGGAGGAAGAGGCAGGAGAATCTCTGTAAATTCAAGGCCAGCCCGGTCTACATAGTGAGTTCCAGGCCAGCTGGGGATACAGGGAGACCCTGTCTCAAAAGACAAAAAAGAAAAAAGAAAAGGAAAATCAAATTCATTCATTGTTCTCAAAACATAAGAACAGATGTGGTGGTGCACACCTGTAATCCCAGCACTGAAGAAACTGAGGCAGGAGGATTTTGAGGTGAAGACAGTGTGGGCTACATAACAAAAGTGCATACACACACACACACACACACACACACACCACGCACGCACGCACGCACACGCGTGCGCGCCAAGCAGAAGGTGAGTTTCAAGCCAGAAGTGATGAATTCCTTGTATTTTCACTGGAAGAATACTCATTGCAGCACAGCTGGAACAGTGGGAGAAGCAGGAGCCACTTCACTGTCCTTCACCACAAAAGTCAGACCCACAGACGTACATATACGGCATACGTACATACACACACAAAACATAACAATATGCTCCTGTAGTCAACTGTTAACATTTAATACTGTTGGGTTTGCTCAAGGACTAAGAAGAGCCTTTTAAACAATGCAAAAAATATGATACATATGTGAGAAAATTATCGTTTCTGGTAAGAAGAACAAAAGGGGAATGATAATTTAGCTGCATCTGTTTTGCTTTTTTTTTTTTTTCAAAGAAAGGGTGAGGAGACAAACATGGGCAAATATTAACATCTGTTGAATCTCACGGGTGAGTGCATGAGTGTCTTATTTTATTTCGTGCTTCCTATTTTACCAAATAATCTTCATAAGCACATCAATGTACCATTACTATTTCTACATTAAAATTTTTGTATTGCATTTATTTATTTTTGTGTTTAAACACACAATGTGTGGCAGTCGAAGGACAACTTTCAGGAGTCAGGTCTCTCCTTCTACCATGTAGGTCTGGAGGATCGAACTCAGGTCATCAAGCTTGGCAGGTGGTACTTTTACCTGCTGAGACATCACACTGGTCAACATTAAAAACTTTTTCTCAAGGAAAAGTTTTTCTACCTAAATTGTTTTATCCCAGAGTCTTTGCATTCCAACACTCCCCAGCAAGCCACATTTGGCATTTGTGGTAGTAAAGTACAGCACTGAACTCGAACCTCCAAAAACAGGATTTTTTTCTGATCAGGGATAAATAAAACTTCTAGTCAGATGCAAAGCAATTCTGTGGTGAATCTTGAAATAGTAGCACTAATTATGCTTAATTACATACAGTTAGTTTACTTAAATTATTCCACCCCAAGCTAAACAATACCAGCAAAAGTTAACAAGCATTTACCCGTGTTCTTTAACCACACAAGATATCTGAGACTAATGATGAGCATTTCTGCCATTCCCATTGGAGTCCCATCAAGTCTAGAGCATAAAAGTTCTGGTCCATATTTTCCTAGGAACTTGTATGTCACTGAGAAAGCACAGCTGTCACCTACTCCACCCATCTATTAAAGTCAAGTAACAGTGATGAGAGTTAACGCTTTGGGGCACTTGGATTACATGCTAGGGTGTGTCTGAAGGTCTTGCATCATTGTTTGCACAAGACTGCTTATAATGTGGGGATGCAACCATTTTCTAAAAAGTGGAGGCACACAGAAAGAGAAGAAGTCAGTTTCTAAAAGATCACTGACCATCCAGACTAGATTTGGATAGGGAAAGAAAATCTCCACTATGATATGGGCTGTGAGGAGGGTACAACAACATTAAGATCACTGGCAGCTGGCCATTAGAAACACAGAGTTAATGAAACGGATGTTCCACAAGCAGCTGCTTCCTGACTGTGATGTTACCACAAATCCTTACAACAAACTGGAGAGTAGCACCACACTGTAGCAAAACAGAAAGGGGCTGATTGAACATCCCACAGGAGAAAAGAGGACAAGGGGACTGGGGAGGATCACATTTCAGTGCACACTGACTGAAATATCAGCTATCTGCTTTTCAAGGGTTTATAATCTCCAAATATCTTCTTTCCCAGAACAAAATCAAATTAAACAAAAGCACCGGTTTATATTTTGTCAAAGGTTACGTACATGATTAAGCTGGGGACCAGTGAAATGGTTCAGCGGGTAAAAGCACTGGCTGCCAAACCTGACAGCCAAAGTTCTGTCCCTGGAACCCCAATGATGGAAGGAGAGAACTGACTCCCACAAGCTGTCTTCTGACTTCCATATGTGCACTGTGACACACATGCCCTCCCCACCAAATAAACAAATTTAAAAAATATTATAGGGCTGGGCACTTCCATTTACTGAGACACCATTCTAACCACAGAGTGCCATGGTAAGGACACAGACATGTCACTATGAAAGTTATTTACTGGAGGCTCTAGTGAAAGTGGTTTCATTCCCCCGAGACCATATTCATTTATCATCCAGTGAATAGACCAAGACATCCACGTCTAATTTGTGTGATTGTGAAGGTCTGTTCATAAAGATATCTACCAGATATTCTGGTGACCATACAGCTTACCTGGGCCTCTCAGCAGCACCTCCAAGTGACTACTGAGGCTATAAGAATTCAATACCAGTTTTTAGATAGTCTTTTCTGACTAAAAGGTGACTAATTTTAAGAACCTCTCACTAATTTTCCAAGGCTTATATATAAAATAACTTCATTTTACCAATCAGCCTACTATTTCATTAAGGGTAAGTCATCTCAGTTATATCATCTAGATAGACTATCCTTTCTTTTCTTTTTAAAACTTTATTATGATGATGATGGTGGAGTATGGGGGGTGTGTCTCAAAGGAGAATTTGTAGAGACAGTCCTCTCCTTCTATCTGTACATAGGTTCTGGGGCTGGAACTCTGGTGTCTGGGCTTGCACAGCATACACTTACCAACTGAGCTATCTTGCTGGCCCAAATATCACTACTTGTTTAGTGGGGAAACTGAAGGTCAGCCATTTGCGTTCCTAGCTTTCAATAAAGTTTTTGATTCACTGATTATCTAATCAGTCCCTATCACATGACAAAGGGTGGCTTCACTGTACCTCTCTAGCTAAGTTTCAGTGGTTGAGATTACCTGGAAGTCAACTCAACAACTATAACAAATGACTAAGGCTCCCAATGGCTCCCGCCCAGAGCCCAGTTTATAAACTCATGGGACAGTGGTGAAATGGGTCAGGACTTTAGCACCCTTTCATTAGAATTGGACAGATCCAGCAGCCTCCTCAGAGTCAAGCAATTTGAGCTCAAGGGAAATTTAGCCTCTGAAGCATGTGCACAGCTGGCATGAGGCAGAGGTGTAAGGACACAATTTCCACCTTGGCTAGCCCGGGCTCAAAGAAACAGCTTTGAGCATGTTCCAGCCAGCAACCCCTACCAAGACAGAAAACATGCTGACACCCGGACTATCATGTACTTTGGGTTTGGGGCAAGTTCTTAAAAATTTCAAAGGAGCCCAAGAGTAAGCAAAGCCTCTGGAAAGAGCTCAGACCTCTAAATGAAATCCATCCAATCAGGCAACATCTCCTACAATGGGCTTTTTTTTTTGGCGTGGGGCAGGGGGAAGGTGGGAGAGAATGAAAAATAAAAATTTAAGTATCAGTAAACATAAAACTATATATCTAATAGCCCTAAAAAATGAATGTTTATAATTTAACTTTATAAAAGCATTCCTCTTTAAGCACATAAAATTCAGAGAAATTACACTTCTAGTTATAAGGATAGTTCCCAGAAATTTCAAGAGAAAATTATACTAGCTTCCACTTAGGTATTTGTAGTGTATCTCATCTGTCTCATATCTCCTTCCAAAATGGGATTCATATTCAAAGAAGTACATAAACAGGGCTAGAGAGACGGCTCAGAGGTTAAGAACATTGGCTGCTCTTACATGACTTGGGTTCATTTCCCAGAACCCACACAGCTCCTAACAACTCTAGTTCCAAGGGATCCAATGCCCTCTTCTGGCCTCTGTGGGTACTGCACACACATGGTGCACTTACATGCAGGCAAATACTCATATACATAAAAATAAATGCAAATTTTAAAGTACACACATGACACATACTGAGGGATATCCTGTACAATCCACATTGAAATGCATATAAACAGAGAAAATTTTCCACAGGCTGTTTCAATAAAGGAGTGCCACCCTGTGATGGGCGTGCAAAGAAGCCAAAAGTTCTATTAAAGAACTTTTCCCCTACAAGCCCTCAAAACTCAGCACTGGGATGTTTGTAATGTGCCCAATATGGATCACAAAAGATCATGCAAAATGGCTACTTCTTAATGTCAGAATGACTTTTAATCCATATATTCTCTTGTTCATCATCATATTAGACTCAATGTGGTACCAAATTGCTGCTAAGGAGGATCAATCAATAATCACTGGTTCCTTCCAGAATAGAGACACGTAACATTTTGTTAAAATCATGCAATACTTTACCTAGAAGGCTTATTCTTTCTCATCTGTAACATACATGTTTACATGGTTAAGAAATTACCATGGTGATAAAAAGTGACATGTATGTCATCAGTCAAATCAAATATTCCCCTCAAAAGAGTGCCACTTCTTTCTAGCTTACTGTGGTGGTTTGAATGAAAATGTCCCCCATAGGCTCCAAGTATTTGGACATTTTGGCCCCAGATGATGGCGCTGTTTTGGGAGGTCTTAGAAGGTGTGGCTATCCTGGAGGAAGCACATCACTGGGGGTGGGCCTACAGAGTTCTTAAGCCTCGCCACCAGTCACTCTCTTGCTTCCTGTGCCTGCGTGATGATGTGAGAGCTTAGCTTCTGCTGCTCCTGCTACCTCCAGCCACCTTGCCTCGCCACCATGACAAACTATAATTCCCTTGGAACCATAAGCTCAAATACACTCTTCCTTTTATAAATTGCTTTGGTCAGTGTTTCTATCACAGCAACAGAAAAGTGACTAATACACTTACATTCTGAAGTTCCACACATTAAACCCACCCCAGACTGTCAAGGGTGCCAAACTCTGCTTTCTGCCTGTCTCCTTTGTCTATCCCAGCAAAGGCAACTGCTACTCTTCCAGTCCTTCCCACTCTCTGGGCTGCTCCTATGTGCCTCTGTCCCACACAGGGTATGGCACACTGACTGACGACCAGGCAGCCCCCACCCCAGCCTGGGGAAGGCAATCCAGGGCAGTTCCTATCACCTGACTCTAGGAAGAAGGGACAGAGCAAAAGATTTTCCAAAATGCCTGCTCCAACTTTAGAGTCTTTCAATTTTTCATTTTAGGAAAAAAATTATCAAAATCATCTGATGTCCCCAAATCTCAATAACAATTCATTTTTGGCTTTGAGGCAATATACTGAGAATTCCTGAACTCCAGTAAGGAGAATAGAAGTCAAACATGCTCAGAAGCAGAGGAACATGTACAGTCCAAACATAAGGGTTTCATTCACAGAGTGTACAGAGTTCAAAGGAGTCAAAAAAGGATATCTGTTGAAGTTGGTTCATTTTTTCCAACTTCCTTTTTCTTATGACAGAATTATTTATGTGGATAAGTGGATTCCACATAAATTGGAATCCCTGTTGGAATCTCTCAGACTCGGCTGCTCCACAGGGAGGAGCCACAGAGACTGTAGTCACTGGACAGGGACAAGTGGCATGGATGACAGGGCTGGGACTTGACAGATGACCACAAGACTGGTGTATACAATGTATGATTTGCTGACAGGTTAGCCATACATTATCTGAAGAAGTTTTGCTTTAAGGGAAACAGAAACACCAACCACAGAGCATGTGGAGGTGCTCTGGAGTAAACCATCAGCTGGAGTTACTCTGTGAGGTAAGGGAGGGCAGCAACTAAAGTATTCAGGGGAGGTGGCATGGCTCTGGGGAGACCTTGCAACAACTTAAGAGCTCAGTTAGGGAAAAGACATGTGTCCCATCCCTTGCCTACAACACAGTCTTCCCTGGACTCTACTGGGGCCTACCCCCACGGAGCAGAGAATTCACCTTGGCAAGACTGGACAGCTTCTACATATGTAGATCATGCTGCAGAAATGTGTTCATTCCATGTCGGGCCAATTTCAGAGCACTCTGTAGGTATTTAGAACCCAGTCTTAGCATGAGATGCAAACTTCCCCAGTGAGGGGTCATTTCATTGACACACTGAGGACTTTAGCACTGGCCAGTGTGCTTAGCACAGGACTCACAATCTACAGAACCAGGAAAGAGTTAAACATTCTTTGCACTTGACTCGGTGGCTTCTCACCACACACTCCCAGATCCCACCATTCTCTGTGTGGCTGTGCAGCCAATCAAAGCAAAGGAAGGAAATTATCCTGGCCGGCTGTCAGCCACAGAGCTCTGATGGCCATATATGGTAAAAACCACTGTCAGAGCTTGTCAGGCCTGCAGGCCGGCTGCTGTGGACATATCAGAGAACTGCAGCCACAGAAGCTGGATGAGCAGGCACACAAAGGACAGGCTGCCTGCTCATCTCTGGGGGGCGGGAGAGGGTGGAAACTATCATCTGCCCGGCATACTCTCAGTGAGTCACAGCCACTTGCTGTCATCAAAAATAGCCCCAGGGCACATTGTGAGTGAGGTTCCTTCTGCCAGGACTTTGTGTTCATTGTTAAGGGGTGGGGGGGGGGCGAGCATCCCTCCTCCTTGCTCTCTCCCAGAGAGACTAGAAAACACAGGCACTAGGAGAAAATGAAAAGCCCTTCTGTGGTACTTCATGTGGTAATGAGGCCATGCAAGGCTCCTGTGGCTGGCAGCTCCTGACATCATTTGGAAGTCATTGTTCTGCACCTGGTGCCCTCCCCCTGCATCCTCCATCCTTCCCCCAGCCATCTCCCAACCTTTGAAGGCCCATACCCTTGACAGTTTAAGGTACTCTGGGTATCAGACAAACTCTTTTCTTAAAGAGCAGGCCATAACACATGAAGAAATGGCATGGAATAAAATCTTCTGCCCTTAACACCAAAGCCCTGAGTGTCAAACAGCCACCTCTATACAAAGGGCAATCAGCACCTCCTGGTCCAAATCAGAGCTACTGTTTGCAAAAATGAAAATTGCTTGTCAGCATGTTCAGCAAGGCAGCCTCGCAGCCAATGCAAATCCAGCAGGTGCTGGCACTGACTATGGATCACACAGAAAAGCACCATCGGGAGCCTGTCATTCCTTTTGAACCAATCCATGAAAGGAGGCACTTATCAGCTCAGTACCCGGCACTCAAAGGAAGCCCCCAGTAATCAGAACTGCTGGGAGGTCGGCTTCATCACAAGGCAGGGCACAGACCAAGCACTTTGCAAACCTGAAGACGGTCCTCTGAGCTGACAGCATCAAAGCCCTGACAAGCTACTATTTTTGTTATTAAGCTTTCTACCCAAGAAAGAATGCAAAAGATTAAGGGTCAATTAGACTACAAGTTTCTAGGTCCCTCAAATCCTTCACATTTAGTAAGAAAATGAAAAATAAAAATCTACACATACAAATCAAGACTCAGATATCCAAGTTGTAAATAACAAAAGATCCAGAGCCTGGGACAACCACTTCACCATAAGTGCAGAACAGAAGGCTAGCTGGCAGCAGCCCTACCAAGCACAAGGCTGACACGGCTGATGGAGGAAAATCCAAGTACACATAGATGCGACTCCAGAGTCTCATTTCTGTGCATATTACTGGTCGCTGTCTCTCCTGAGGTGTATAAGGAAATATATCTTGCTGATCTTATCTGGTTCTAACCACCTAAATGCTTGAAATGACAATTTTGCACAATTCACACTGGTCCAGAAGAGGAAAAAAAATGTGTGACTTTTCTATCATACAGTCATCTTTCAAGTACTGCTGACTCCCAATGTTAGTTCAAGAAACGTATTAACGATTTGATCCCATTTCATCAAACATGCCATTTCTCCCAGGCCAAAAAAAGCCACCCTACTCTGAAATCCCAGTCTGGAAAAGGAATGTGGTTACGTTCTTTGCCCTCTTGGAGGCAGAACATCTCCCCTAACTTGTCAGTTCAGTAAATCCACTGGGCTTCACCTCTAGTGCCTACACACAACAGCAGAGACCTGAATTCAAACAGAATCTTATTTGTAACGCCTTCCTCGGCCTTGGGCTGGGCTCACAGTGTTATCACCGTGAATTTTATGCAGTCACAAGGCACTGCACAGACCAAGGACAGTTGTTAGGGAACCTCTGAAAAGCAACAACCCAGGCACTAGCCACCTGCTTGCCTGAGTGCTGTCTGTCCTGCTGGGCCACTTGCAGCAGAGACAGTCTTCAAGGCTGCAGGCAAGGTCTCCATGGCAGCAGCAGCGGCAGCTGCAGCAGGGCAGCGGCAGGTCTGTGGCTTGGAGGAGGCAGCATGTGGGCCCCTCTTGGCCTGAAGCACTACCTGTGCCTTGGCCTGAAGCCTGTGCTCCTGAAGCACCACCTGTGGGGGCACTACCATGAGGCCAAAAAAAGGGTGAACCAATTGGTTCCTCCCAATATGAGCAACTTGCTCAATCCAGATACCATTTTCTTTAACAATGAGATGAGCCTGTCCAATATGGAAATCTACGGTTTCGATTATGATTATACCTTGGTGTTGTACTCAAAGGAGTACAACATTTGCTCATCTTCAATGCTGCTGGAGACCTTCTCATAAAGGAACTTGAGTATCCTGTGGAAATCCCAAAGTATGTGTATGACCCAAATTTTGCAATTCATGAACTCCACTATGACGTCCAGCAGGCAATGCTGATGAAGATTGATGCTTTTCACTACATCCAGCTGGGGACTGTCTACAGAGGCCTCAGTGCAGTCCCTGACCAAGAAGTAACCAACACTTATGAGGGGTGACACGTGCACTTGGAACAGATGAATGACTTTTATGGAAAGAGTTCTCAGGGCAACACGATGAAGCAGTTCATGGACATCTTCTGTCTGAGATGACCCTGCTGTCCTGTGTAAATGAGCACTTCCTGAAGAACTACATCTACTATGAGTCAATGCACCTGTACAAAGATGTCAAGGGCTCAATAAGAGTAATAATGTATAGGGCTATAGAGGCAGATGTTGAAAAGTACATCTGCTATACCAGGAAGACTGGTGCAGTGCTGGCCAAACTGGCTGACCACAGCAAGAAGATGTTCCTCATCACCAACAGCCCCAGCAGTTTTGTGGACAAAGGCATGTACATCGTGGACAAAGGCAGTACATCATTGGGAAAGAGTGGTGGGACTTGTTTGACATGGTCATAGTTCAGGCAGAGAAGCCGAACTTCTTCAATAAAGGGAGTTCTTTTCGAAAGGTGAAGAAAGGGGTCTTACTCTGGGATAAAATCCACAAATTGAGAAAGGCCAGATTTACAAGCAGGGCAATTTGTACAAATTTTTGAAGCTCACTGGATGGAAAGGATCCAAAGTGCTGAATTTTGGTGACCACATATACAATGAGCTGGCGGATTTGACACTGAAGCACTGTTGGCAGACTGGTGCGATCATCCCCGAGCTGTGGTCTGAGATCAGAATCATGAGCACAGAGGAGTATGTTCGGACCATGACCTGGCTACAGACCTTGACTGAGCTCTCAGAGCAGATGCAGGTTCACAGGGATGCTGAGCCACGGCTGGTTTTGCAGGAGTGGAAAAAGGAGAGGAAGGAGATGAGAGAAATGATCAAAAGTTTCTTCAATGTCCAGTTTGGGAGCCTGTCCAAACAGACCAGACCTACTTTCTGAGGTGCCTGTCCTGATTCACTGACATCTACATGGCCTCTCTGAGCGGCCTCTTGTTGGGAAACCCTGCGTTAGGGTTGTAGTTCTCCATGTCCGGATAGCCCTGAGGGGCTCGGCGCCAAATGGAAGGACTCCCCTTTTCAGCAGGGGGCCTCCTGCTCTCTTCCTGGCTCACCTGGAAAGGGCTACCAAGCACAGATGCCTGACCTTATCTGGAACATGACCTTTGGCATAGTTACCTGGAGTAAAAACTACCCCCAGGTTTTTTCTATATGATAATCAGGCATTGCCTGATAGTTCTGGAAGACAGGAGCCCACTGCCACATGTAAATAAAGCACACTATGAGCATCTATTAACTGAGGCTTTTGCTACTGCCTCCACACTATAAATTCTCTAGTTTTCCCACTGAATAAACAGAGCTGTTTTCACTGTGTCTGGAGCTGTATCACTGCTGTTTCACTGCACCTGGGACCAGTTTCCCCGGAAGGGCTGTCTTCCGTCAGTGCTCACTGGCCGTCCTGACCCCGCTCGCCGCTTCTGCTCTCCCTGCCCTCGTGGGCCGGTGGCCAACGACCCGTGAAGAGAGGGAGAGACCCCCGCAGCCTCTTAAACCACGACATCCACCATACATTCTATCCCAGGAGGACTTCCTTACAACACGAGCACCCTGCACAGTCAGAGAGCCCCTCTACCTTCAGAGCACCCCTGTAGCAGGAGACTCAGGGCAAGTGACTGTGTCTGCCCAAGGAAAAAACCATGGCCCTGCACAGGGTGAACTTGACAGGACTGGCTTTAAGTGGGTCTGACTGTTACTTTCTGAAACGGGTCAAATCTGCCTTTTGCTATTTTTTACCTTTTGGAGACTATGCCCAGGTTGAGACAGGAGCTAGCTACCTGGTTTGGTCTTCTTCCACACACAGGGCCAAAGGGTAAGTCTTACACTGAAACCTGCAGCTTTGTTTACTGCAGAACTAACCTCAGGCCTTCTGGGACAGGTGAGATCACTTGATGCCATCTGTGTTCAGCAGGTCAAGGGTAGAAACTGTTCTTGGCTCCTCTGTGAAACATTTCCTGATTGTTTATTGGCAAGAGTGTTGGAGATGGCAGGGATATAGCAAAGTGCAAGGACAATGTGCTTGCAAAAGGCAAGTGAGCACTGCAGATACCCCATGCTGCAGCAGGTAGCAGACATGAGCCCCACAGCAGCCAGTTCCCAAGTCATCTGGTCCTTAAGCTTCAGCAGACTTTCTGACACATTGCTCCAAGAGAACAAAACCTCCCTGGAAGGTCTTTTTTGAGTAAGAACAGGAAGCCTTTGCACTCTGCGCCTTGCTGGTGAAGGGGTAGTGGGCAGGTTTCCTCTTCTCCAGGAAAGAAGGCGAGGAGGTGTGAGCTCTGGTTCAAGTTTCTTTTCAGCTGGAAGATCAATCACTGTAGAATAAGGTAATAAAGTAGCAAAAAAAAAAAAAAACAAAAAACAAAAAACCTTAATGTTCAGTCTGTGCTGAAGCAAAGCTGGGTGCTGGGATAGGGCAGCTAATTTTTAGGAAGACTTGCTACTATATTCTTATTTTATTCTGAGAGTCAAGTGGGGGTGGGGGGTGTCTTTTCATTTCCCCCTCTGGAAGGAAGAATCCTTTATTATGTCCACATTTGCAGTATCTTTCATAGTGTGTGTATTCTATGACCTCAACATGCCTGCTGTGCTGACACGGAACGTCTGCTGGCAGGGCAGTATTCCCAGTCCTGCTCTTGGTACTCTCTCCACAAATGCCATGGAAATGCTGTGGTTGGATTAGCCTCATCTTGGATCACCAGATTAATTTTAAGCTTTTGCTCTAGTGTGGTATATATTCACTTTGTGGGTTTTCCCCCCTTCAGATAGGGTTTTGCCATGGAGCCCAGAGTGGCCTTGACTCAAGATCCTCCTGCCTCAGCCTGCTGAGTCTTGAATCATAGGCATACTGCTGTGCCTGGTATGGTAAATGAAATCTAAAGAGCAGCAGGATTGTGAAGGAGGCTTATGGCAAGTGTTTGCTTATTTGGCATTTTTACTGTAGTAAGTACAGGACAAGCAGTTACTGGCGGAATGCCTTCCATATGCTGTCCGCAAAAATGCGGGAGTTAAATGAGTTGTGCAGCGTCCATTTTAATGCCAGGGTTATCATGGGATCTTATGATCTTCTGTTTTGTTTACCCATCATGGTCAAGGTGACCCTTTAGAGCCTTTCCCTCTTCTACGGTGCATTCTAAACACACTAGGGTATAGTACTCTCATCTTCAGAACAGAGTGGGCATTTGCTGTCTGCTTGCTCCCAGGTGTTTTAACCACCAGGTGTTTTGACATCTAGCATCTAATTCCAGCAGGTGATGCTGAGCCCTGCTCAACGTTGGGGTCTCAAAAGGATGCAATGGTGCTCAAAGGCTTATGACTTCTGCTTTAGTGGCGTGAAAAAGCCGACTAAAGAGAATTCTTGGTCTGATCAGATATTCCTTAGGTACAAGGTAAGTACCAATTACAGGATGTTTGGTTTGTTCCAGAATGAAACAGAACTGCCTTCGTGAATGCCTAGAGTAGGTGACTTGGCTTTAGGGGAGAAAAACATTTTCTGGGTGTCAATAATGAATTTTACAATCTATTCCTTACAGGAGGGTCTCAGTCTTGGGGTCACTGAGTTTGGTAGTGCTAGGATCTACTTCATGGCAAAAGTCTGACAGACTGCAAACCCAAACACACACAACAATGGCACATGGCTGGGTGTAGCATCTTTGTAAGGACAGGCATTTTCCCATTTACTTTATTTTATCACTTTTTCCACTTTTTTATTTGTCCTAGTCTAGCTCAGTCAAGACAGATCTTAACTTGTCACTCAGCAACTCTGACCCATTGCACTGAGTATCTTGATCTGTCTAGTTTGTTCTTTTGTGTGTACACTGATGGCAAGTACAGTGGTACAAGGGACGTGGATCTATTTTTTACTATTTAAAAAGTCAATTCATAATGTAGACAATAAAGTTAGTTTTAATATTTTGAAATTAAAAAAATGAATGAAAGTACAGGTCTAGGCACAAAAGCAGGTATTCAAAAGTCTAAGGAAAGAGTCTGTGAACAAATAAACATGACTTTTTCTTTTTGAGACAAAGTCTCGTGTAGCCAAGCTGGCCTTGAACTCATGATTTTCCTATTTTAGTCTGCCAGGCACTAAGATTACAGGTGTGCGCCACCATGCCTAGTTTCTATAGTGCTGGGGATTGGACTCATGGCCTTATGCATGCTAGGTAAGCACTCTACCAATTGAGTTACATATCAACCCTAAAAATAACTTTTTTAGAGCACTATTTTAAATTTCATTAAAGCTTCAGAAAACTAGGCATGCTAGTTCACCCCGTAATCCCAGTCAGAAGCCTAAAGCCGGAGGACTGCAGTACATCTGAGGCCAGCCTGAACCCACTGAGTTCTAGGCAGCCCAGGCTCCACAGCTAGATTCGTCTTTAAAAAAAAAAAAGGGAGGGAGGGAGGAAATTAATCAACAATGAACTATACATGTGCTGACAACATTATTGAAAATCATGTCTTTATATAGTAAGTTCACTGTAAATAGTCTGAAAAAAGTACAGGTAATTAATGTTACTATTTAGACTTTTTCCTAAAAACCAGTAGCATAACTAGAGGAAAACATGAAATACTAGGATGACCTTATGACATTTTAGGATATATGAAGTTACCATGGAAAACGATGATGAAGGGTTGCCATATAACTAGCTCTTACTACTGCACCATCAATATAAGACTTAACCAAGTGCATTTACAGTGGATATTGATGGTGCACACTTGTAATCCCAGAACTTGGGCAGCTGAGGCAGAAAAATCATGAGTTCAAGGCCAGCCTGGGCTACATAGCAAGACCCTATCTCAAACAAAATGAATGTTTATATGTACACATATACATATACATTTATATTCTATATCTGTAGTTATTGGTTTTGTTTTTTTAAATAAGATAGAAAGAGTGCTTGAAACTACCAGAAGGGGCTCATTGGTTGATAGAGCTTACCATGCTAGGCTAGGCAGAGCACTAGCCTAACATGTACTAGCCCCTAGCACTGTATGGGGCTTGAGGGTAGGATAAACAATCACAAAGTCTATTAGGCCATTCTAAATTATTATTCCTGTAATAATAGTTCATACTGTGAACTAACATAAAAACCAAAGACTCTAGTCTGAAAAAACCTACATTATCAGTTAATGCTGAACAAGTTACCCCCCAAATTCAACTGCTTAAAAAAAATAAACATCTATCACCTCACAATGCCTGAGGATCAGGACTTTAAAAACTGCTTATCCAGGTCAGGTGTCAAGGTGTGTCCTACTAGAGCTGCAGCTTCTAAAGATGGCTCACCCACATGGCTGATGTGTGGCTGTTGGCAGGAGGTCCTGTAGACCTCTCTCCTCAGACACTGCCACCACAATACAGCAAGGTGAAACTCGAGAGACCTGTACAAAAGGCTACAATACAAACAGTCATTGGTTTGCACCCTCCAAGTGAATCAAGAAAATCTAATCTAAAGACAGCTCTATCCATTACTCAGATGAGAAAATAATTCTAATACAATGTGATGGTGCAGCCTGTGTACTAGGGTACGGACAAGAAACTAGGAACTCCACGGATGATCTCTGCTTAGCAAGCCACAGGTAATATCTGAAGTGAAAACTGAAACAAATGAGACCCTGGGCTGCAGAGACGGCTCAGTGGCTAAGAGCACTAGCTGTTCTTGCAGAGGACCCAGGTTCAGTTCCAGCACCCACATGACTAACAACCATCCACAACTCCAGTTCCAGGGATCCAATGCCCTCTTCTGACCTCTGTGGATGTTGCAAGACATGGGTACACTTACATGCTGGTAATACATTCATACACAAATAATAAATGCCCCAAAATTAAGGAAGAGGCCACCAAGTAATGATGCCCTCAGCAGAACGCTGAAATGGTTCAACATTTCTTGCTCAATAAACATGAAAGAAACTCTAAAGTAGCTCTTACCAAACCAGGTCCAGTAAGAGATTTAAATCCTAATGCCCTAAGGCAGCTATTACAAACAATGAATTAGGTTCTCTCATGCATCTAGAAGGCAAGGCACTAACTTACCATTCTCATAAGAACTAAGACAAGTCACTTAAATGGTTTTCTGTAGGACTGAAGTCCTTTACAAAATGCTAGTTAACCCAGGTTCAGTTCCCAGCACTCACACAACAGCCAACAACCATCCATAACTTCAGTTCCAGGGCATCCAACACCACCTTCTGGCCTCTGAGGGCATTGCACATACACGCAGGCAAACTCATACACATAAAATAAGGATAAATAAATTTTAAAGGGATTGCGAAGCTATGCCAAAGGAATAGAAGAGATAGTGACCCAAAGGTTAATAAGGCTTTGGCCACATGCATCCCATCATGGCCCATATCTCTCTAGGCAGTAATTACAAGGAAGACATTAGCAGTCCCTCCAAGATACCAAAGGCTCTTAGAATAGGGAGGGAGAGAAAAGCACTAGGGAAGGCAGGAACTTTCCAGTTTGCACCCTCCAAGAGAATATCACAAGATAAGAGTATGCAATTCTAACCAACTTTCCTCCACCCTTATTTGTTTAAGGCAGGATTTACAGGTTTTCCCTGGTCTGAAGTTCGCATGTGTGTCTAACCGGAAATGCTGCTGTGCTTGTATGAACCTTCGTGATTCACACCAGGGAGGGAACACTTCAGCTGCACATCATGAACATGGCTACTCCAAAACAGGCTGTTCATGCCAGCATGGTAGACTGCATAGGAAGCTAGAAACCTGAGTGCTGGAAACAAAGTAGCTTGTGCATTTGTAGCAAAAAAAAAAAAAAAAAAGAAAAAATCCTTGTGCTGGCCAAAACCACAAAGCCAACTTCTGTCCAACAAGACTACTATGTCTTATTCATCCTCTGAAAGACTAAAGAATGAAAAAAAAAAAAAAAAAAACACCAAACCACACCTGGAAAAGTCATGGCAGAGGGGCATGCTGCAGCCTGAGAAACAATTACAGGAGAGCTCATCTAAATCACCACACCTTAGTGCTGAGCACGCTTTCTGTTCCTCAAGCAGTGACCTCTAACAATCCCACTTTCTTTCTCCAATAAAGCCATACTAACAAGAACCTTATAGGCCATATTCCCCCTGCCCCCATTTTTTGGTTTTTTTTTTTTTTTGGTCGTCTTTTTGAGACAGGGTCTCCTTGCGGTCCCAGCTGGCCTGGAACTCACTATGTAAACCAGACTGGCCTCGATCTCACAGAGATCTGCCTGCCTCTGCCTCCCAAGTGCTAGGATTAAAAAGGCACGCACCACCATGCCTGGCTCACAGACCATATTCTTAAAACACATTTCGGTGTGCCTATTGTTGTGTGTTCTTGTGTGTGCTGGTGCTTGTGTATGAACACAAGCATGTGTGTATTTCAATGTATCTTATCCCTGTTACTATTTTCATTTTGGATTTTAAGTCATGGAGGACAGAGACTAACTCACATTCTCTCAGAATCTAATCACAAGCCTCAGAGATGACAAGATTCTCCATTTACTATTGATAGTAGCTAGCTTTTAAGGCATTTATAGGAAATTAAACTTTTTTTTTTTTTTTTTTTTTTTGGTCTTTTTGAGACAGGGTCTCCTTGTAGCCCCAGCTGTCCTGGAACTCATTATGTAGACCGGGCTGGCCTAGAACTCACAAAGATCCGCCTGCCTCTGCCTCCCAAGTGCTGAGATTAAAGGAGTATTGGAGCCTTCTGAAAGGGTCATGATCCACCTTGAGATTGGTAGATGTATATTCAATATTCCTGGGTTCAGAATGCCCTACCCCCAAAGCACCACCAAGCCACCTGTCTGTCTATACCAAAAAAGAGGAAACATTATCAGAAGCCTCTGATATGGTTATTAAAAGCCCCTAGTTCTTGTTTAGAATAACCCCAGGCCCTATAAGCCAATCAACACCAAGAACAGAAGCTCTTGCTATCCTGATAGCAAACATAATCACACTGTACTTGGAAAGATGGAGTTAGGGATATTTTTGCACTTAAAAGGAGTGCTTTATTCTAAAAGTTTCATAGTTGAGATTCTAAACTTACAGGAATCTCTTTTCCAGGATGAATAGGTATACCATGTAGTTGGGGGTCCTCATTCTAAATTTAGTACCAGCAATCTGATAGGATACTTTCTGGGGCAGATTAGAAAACTGACCACAATGCTGGGGGATGTAGCTCAGTGGGCCCAGCATGAGTGAGGCCTTAGGTTCAATCCCTAGTAAAGGGGTGGGGAGACAGACCACAGCAAAAACTAGATAGATACAAGTGTTTATAAAAGGCAGAAATGCTACATAGGGCAGGTAGTCAGCACAGAGACAACAAATCAACTCGTCAAATGTGATGGCCAAAGAACAGCAAAGACTAATCAAATATCTGTAAAAATTCATAAAAATTTCCTCAAATACTTCTTGTTATTGATTATACCACAATTGTAGTGTAGGTATCAAGACAGCAGTTGCTTCATGAAGTAGACAGAAGGATGGGTTTCCTGCCAGCATAGAAGATGGTCCCATTTTCTACAGTTACTAACACCAGCCAAACTTTCAGGAGAGACAGCAGAACCACCTGATACTCCGGGGCTCAGGTCAGTCTTGTTACCACGGCAGACCTATGTGAGCACTCCCTAGGCACTGCAGAGTATCTAGGGAACACAAGACCACCCTCCCTTGCTGGGCTCAGCCTTGGCCTTGGTAGGAAAATAGGCAAAGTAAGAAAGGCACCTATAGCTGGGCATGGTGGCGCATGCCTGTAGTCCCAGCACTTGGGAGGCAGAGGCAGGTGGATCTCTGAGTTCTAGGCCTGCCTGGTCTACATAGTGAGTTCCAGGTCAGCTGGGGCTACAGGGAGACCCTATCTCAAAAAGACAAAAAGAAAAAGGGCATCTACTCAGAGTTATGTATTAAACCAAGAAGGGAAAATAATGGAACATCAGTGTTTGTTCTCCTGGATTCTGAGGATGAAAACAGCTCAGAAATGGCCTCATAATAGACAACCACAGGAGATGAGAAGCACTTGAGAGCATCTAGAATTACCAGAGTAGAAAAAGACCACTTTCATATTTTTCTCCTTTACATACAGAAAGAAATGGAAGAACAGAATAGGGACAGAGTGACACATCCATGTCCCACTTCAAGGTGACACAACCAGGACTGGACTTCACAGCTCTTCAATTCCCAGACCATGCTGTCTCAAAGTCATACCGACAAAAAGAATTAACTGTACACTTTAATACCTCGAAGCCACACACAAAGTACTTGTGATCAATAACAGAAGTCAGTAACACCAAGCACTGACCTCCCTTCCAGCACTGTCACTGTGCTTAGTTTATACCAATGTCAGCCACCTCCTCCAAAACAAATTAACATTTAAGGAGCAAAGCCACTAAAGCCTATGAAAGAAAGGCCCTCAAGATTCCAAGAGTCAACATTTAATTCAAGCCTAACAATTTGGGGCTTGGAGGTATTGGAGGGGTATATGCATATATGTGTACATATATGTGCTGGTGCACTCATCTGTGCATGTACTTGTGGTGAGCTCACCTGTGGAGGCTAGAGGTTGACATCAGGTATCATCTGCTATTGCTCTCCACTTATTTTTTAAAGACAGTCTTTCTCAGTCAACCTGGAGCTCAGCATTTTGGCTAGACTGGCTGATCAGCAAGCCTCTGGGATCCTCTTGTCTCTGCTCTGCAGCACTGTAGTTAAAGACGTGCATCACCATGCCCAGGTTTCTTTTTTTTAATTATTTATACTTTTATGTACATGAATGTTTTGCCAGCACGTACATAAGTGCACCATGTGTGTATGTAAATGCACAACCTGCATGCAATGCCTGCAGAGACCAGAAGAGGGTGTTAGATACCCTAGAACTGGAGTTATGGATGTTAGCAGCCTTGTGGGTACAGAGCACTGAATTCCCACCCTTTGCAAGAGCAGCTAGTGCTCTTAACTGCTGAGCATCTCTCCAGCTCACACCCAGCTTTTCCATGGGCCCCAAAGGTATGGACTCAGGTCCTCATGCTTGTAGCAGCAAACACTACCCACTGAGCCATCTCCCCGTCCCATGCATAACATTGTTGAAAGCAACTTATTCTATTCTGATTCCTTTAAGGATACTTAAAAAACAAAATAACACTAATATTTACAAAATGTAGGTCACTAAATGTAGGTGAGAACCATATTACCAAAACAGGTCTCCCTTGAATTGTTGAGTGAGTTCAAGTTTCCCATGGTTTGCAGATGCAAAGATGGACTCACAGAGCCTTCTGTGGATGTGGACACTGAAAGGAACTGTCTAAACTCAGTGAAGATTAGCCATTCAAAGTTTATTTTGGGCTTCTTAATTGGCTTGTTCCATTTCTTTGAAGAAAAGAACGTCTTGAATTTATCCCTCAGTTTATAAAAAGAAAAAGAAAAAGAAAAATGCTTTAACTCCAAACAGATTATGATGCTTGAGCGCCTGCCCTGGGTTGATAAGCTGTGGCTGTCTTTTCTACAGGCCAACCTAAAACCTACCAGTAAAGGTCAAGTTCTAAATGAATAAAGGAGCACACTAAGAAGTTGTGTGGACTAAATGCAACTGAATTTAGTTCAAATCCCCACTCCAAAATCAGGTTAAGTATAGTTATAATGGTATAATGTGGTTATATGCCATTCAACAGAAATTTCTTCATAGAAATAAAAGTATCTATGAGGAAACTTTCCATTTAATGGCAAGATTCACCTTTGCTAATTGGAAGGTACATTTGGAAACATGTATCCAATCTGTTCCTTGAGAGTGTCCATCTCCCTAATTCCATAGAGCTGGTTTCATTGTATAATATCACATCAGTGCAGCCACTGAAATCAAACAGATGTTAAAACAAAACAAGCTAGCCATGAACATCTCTGAGAGAAAATTACACTAGAATTGGAAGCTTCTCCAAGGGAAAAAACTCAAAGTATAATGTTAAACAGTATTTTGACAGAAAGTCTACTTTTTTGTGACCACTTTTAAAACCCATGATCCATGAGATGAATCCCTAATCTACATATCTCAGAGATGTAGGGGGTTGATTTTTGCAGAGTAGAAACAGCTGTACTGTGACTCAACATCTGTATCCTCTGTTGATAAGAGCACTGTGCCCTTATCACCAGGGCTCAGGACTCAGTCGATCCCTTTTCCTGACACACTAAGAACAAGCTAGAACAGATACATACAATTCCTATCTCATGCTCGCCTGGGAAAGGGCTAAGATGGAAGACGCAGTAAGGAGACAGGAGGATGCTGGAAACACGCTAAAGTTGAGGAAATACGCATACAGAGCAACTCTCAGTCAGGACCCTTTGTTTCTACCACTTGTTAACACTGTTTAAATCATATGCTGAATAAAGCTTATTATCCAAAATTGAAATAAATCTGCATTGTTTCTCTATCCCCCAACCCCTCCCTTTGAAATCATGATGGAGCCCAGGTCTTTCACATGCTAGGTAAGCTCTACCTCTGAGCTATAACCCTAGCCCTTGAAACATTTTCTTGGACTCGTGTTCCATTTACAACTCAAAACCCAGAAAGTCAGGTGCTAGAGATAGCTCAGTGGTTAAGAGCACTTGCTCATAACCAAAGATCTGTAACTCTAGTTCTAGAGGCTCCAATACCCTCTTCTGACCTCTGCAGGCACCCAAACACATATGTACATCCACACATACAAATAAAAATAAACAATAAATCTTTTTTTCAAAAGTCTTACTTAAAAAAAAAAAAAGAGAGAGAGAGAACATTCTCTTACAAATCTTTACTCATTTAAAAAATATCCTCCAGAAAAAAAACTTTTGTGAAAAAATGGGTAATTAATTACAAACCAAATCATAAAGCTCCTACACCTACCAATACTCACAGTATATAATAATCTTTTTCACCCAGCAGCCATGCCCAGAATAGAGGTCACCATACTGTTTATGGTTCTCTGTTAAGGAAAACCACGAGGTTCCCACATCAATGGTTAGCAAGCTGTATGGAACTTTGCTCTAGTCATCATAATAGTCTCAACAAACTTGGAACTGTCAATCTACTAGGGAAAAAGTATGGATTAGACCAGATGATGCACAACAGAAATTACCTTATGCAAAGGAAGCACCAGGAATGCTCCTCCCCCACTCGCTTCTATGATAATGGCAACAAATCTGGGATTGACAGCACAGAAGGAACTATCCCAGGTTACTCGGGAAACACGGATGTCATCATAGCACTGGTCATTTTTCACTGCCTGTCCAAACACATGCCGGAACTTGCTCTGTCGTACCACTCTCCTCATTGTGTCTGCTGAAGAAAAGCAGAAAGAAGTTAGAATTGTGCACCAAACCAAAGCTCTGCTTTTACAAATGCAAAGCTCCAAGTCAGGAAAACTGACTAGTGTAGCATTCTGTCTGGTCTCCTAAAAAGCAGCCAAATCGCAAATACAAATTTTCTTTAGTAGCATATATCCAGAGAACACTGCAAAATGTGTCAGGGAAAAAATTACAAAGATATGAAAAATCCCAAATTCACAATCCAGAAACAGCTCATCAGTTTTAATTTCAAGAGAAAGATTAAAACAAAGAATGAAGGAAAACCAACCTTTCAGGGATGAGTAAAATAATCCCCTCGAGCTCCTTCCTGTTTAGATATAGGAAAAACACCAAAGTGAGGTTTCCTGGAAGATGTGAAGTAGAAGGAAGCCCCCAAACATGTTATGATTTTGTGGCTTTCTCCTCAACCTGCCAAGGTAATTTTTCAGTTTTTTAAAGCATTTCCCCCCCAGACACCAGCACACTCTTCTCTCTGAACACTGCACTGACTCCCCAGAGTAATTCCACAAGACTAATTCTGCACAGGGAAGCTCAAGAGACAGAAGGAGCCTGGCTTCAAGTGCTCGCTTCCTTCCTAAATCAGGCATGCCGATCAGAGCAGCTCAGAAGCACCAGTGAGAAAAAGGAAAAATCTAGCCTGAGGCTGCCATGTGGGCCAAGAGTTGGGTTGGAAAAAGAGAAGTATTTAAGTGGAAAGTGGCACGATCAAAGTCACTTTAGGGTGACAGTAAGTATGACAGTCCCATACAGAAAGAAAAAGCTAAAAGCCAGGTACTGGGCTAGAGAGCCATGACATAAACCAAGCCTGCGATGGCAGGGCAGTAGCAACTAGAGAGAAGGAAGAAAACAGGCTACTGTGGAGGAGAAAGGAGCCAGGACAGTTTTCACATCAGAGCTGATCACGCACCAGCCACTTGCAATGTGAACTGGGTATGGGGGCAGGCAGCTAGCTGGGTTCCTGGGCTTCCTCATGGGTCATTTCAGACCCCAAATTCCACTGGGCTGCCAGATGGACATGTGGGGGCACAGCTCTGTGCTTTAGAGTCAAGGCTCTACCTCAGGTTCTTGATAACACTTGATGTCATTTTCCTGTCTGCTGCTGTATGACACTGCTTAAACTGGGACAGAAAGAAGGAACCTGAATAAAACTACGTGTACTTGTAATACAGCCAAACCCTGGCAACTGAGCTGAAAACCAGATCACCACATAGAAGGACTGACACCTGTTCTTCCATGCCAATGGACACATGGTGGGCTGCTGCTACTCTTTTCCTTTAAGTCCCTTCCTCATGGCCCTGGGCCCACTGCTAAATGCAGTTTGTTTTTGCCAGAGCCTCCTTCCACCCTTCCAAGGCTTAAGCAAAGTGGCCTCTCTCCAGTGCTTGGGCCATGTGTCTGGGCTGAGGCAGAAGACCTGATGCAGGCAACTGAGCACTCCCCGCCTCCCCGTTCCTTAGTCCAGCTGTTGCCTAACCTTCCCAGCTCACTTTCAAAAGGCCAGGACCGTACATTTTGAATGCTCGGTGGAGGAGATGCTAACGACATGCTAACACTTGGCCAGCATCCTTCATTTGTGGAACACTATAAATTCTTCAAGTATGAGTCAGACACAACAGCTTCCATGGGGAGGTGAATACTAAAAGGAAAGCACCTCCATACAAAAGCCAATGTGCAGCAGCTGCTCTCAGGATCTACCTCCCTCACAGCCATCTGTACAAGTTACAAAAGCTGGTGTCCCCACCAGCACCTCCCAGCAAGTGCTTCAAAAGTAAGCCAAGGGGCTGAAGAGACGGATCAGCAGTTAATAGTGAATGCTGCTCTTACAGAGGAGCAGAGTTTGGTTCCCAGCACCCACATCAGGCAGCTCACAACCCTCTGAGCTCCAGCTCCAGAGGATTTGATGCTTTCTTCTGGACTCTGTGGGCACCTGCACTCATGTGCACATACACATTGACAAACACACATTAAAAATAAAATAAACCTTAAAAGTCAATACAGAGGGAAAAGAAGACTGGCAGCTAAAGCAAGGACAGTCCAGACTACAGCACTGACAACGGCTTGTTGCTGGGACTTCCACCTAGCCCCTGTTCCTCCTGGTTCCCTCAAGGTCAAGACACTACCCTTGATGTGGCAGAGCAGACCAGAAGTCCACCATTCACCCAAACCCTCTACACACACAGGTATGGGGTAGCTTTTAGAGTCTCACTTAATGTGAGACTTTAGAGGAAGACTTCTAACTTGAAAAGTAAAGACAATTTTTCCTTTTCAAATAGGCTAAATACTACCTGAGCTCATAACAATCTAAAGATCAGGATATGTAAAGTGCTTTAAAGGACTGCCATTTTCTTTTTTAAAAAATCATTCATTTATTTTACTTCATGTATGTAAGTGTTTTTGCCTGCATATATAAGTCCACCGTGTCACACAATGCCCAGAGGCCAAAAGAGATCGTCATATCCCTGGAACTAGCTTTAAGGAGGGCTGTTAGTCTCCATGTCAGTGCTAGGAACCAAATCTTCTGCAAGAGTAGCCAATGCTCTTAACTCTGGAGCCATCTCTCCAGCTGTCATCTTTGAAAGATGTTAAAAAATCCTTTCCACTGGGAAGCTCCTGCTTATAATCCCAAGTTAAAAGGCCAACCTGAGCCCTGTCAACAAACAAAGCAGCCATCTGTACATTGTGCATAGTAACAACTTATTTTAATTCTAATTACATTCAGGCAGAATGACACAGAATTATTACAGCACAGTAATGAGCATAAGCAGCAGAGCCAGGGAAGCTGCAGCCAGGGTTTCCAGGGTGGCCAGAGTAGTGCTGAGTCAGGCGTGCTCAAGTGGAGCTTGATAGGTAGCGTGAGCCCATTTATATCCCAGGTCAGATCTGATTTAAGCTCTGCTGGCTGTCCGGTGACACAGCTGTTCTGGGGGCACGGAATGTCCCTGGCCCTTCGGCACAACAGAGATCAGCAATGCAGAGAACAAGCTCCAAAACACAGCCTGAGGCTCACAGCTGTGCCATCTACTTTCTGACCATGGTTCACTGGGGCAAGTCACTAGATCTCTATGTCAGGCTCCATCTGAAATGATTGCTCAGGGAACACTGTGATGGCGTTTACTCTGGTACAGCATCAAACATGGACACACACTACTCAACATTCAACAAACGCTAACTATTAGAATCATCCTAGCAATTGACTTAAAATAATCCAGATTCAAACCCCAGCTCTACATTTGTTAGAAAATTACTTAACCCCTCTGATTCTCAAATTCCTCCCTGTAAAATGAACAGAATGATTCCTAAAATAAAAATTCAAACGAATTCTGTCAAAACTCAGGTTCAAGTGACCTTACCCACTAAAATCTATAAACACTTAGACGACTGATACCAAGTCTCATAAATTCTTGCAAAAATCAGGAGAAACCACTTTCAAGCTACTTATATGGCAGTCAGTATGCTGATACCAAAACAAGACTTCGATAAACTACAGACCAGGGCATCTCAAGAGCAGGGCTTCTCATGAATGTGGATGCTAGCAAAATACTAGCAAACCAAATCCAGCAACACATGAAAGGAATTACATACCATGACCAAGTGGGATTGACCTCAGGAATGCAAGGAAGGCTGGTTCAGCATACAGATAGGAAAAAAATAAAATAAAATCATATGGCTGGGCTAGAAAGATGGCTTGGCGGTTAAGAACACTGGCTGTTCTTGCAGGAGACTCAGGTTCAAATCCCAGCACCCACGTGGCCACTAACAACTGTCTATAACTCCAGTTCCAGGGGATCCAACGCCCTCTTCTGTCCTCTGCAAGCAATGCACGACACAGGTGCACTTACATACAGGCAGACAATACACACATACACACAAAATAAAATAAATAAAATATTTTTTAAAATCACATGGCCAGCATACACACACGCAGACAAAGCATTTGACAGAGCACGATAAGAACATGACTATGACTAGAGGTGGTAACAGGGAACAAGAAAACACCACACCTACCACAATATTGAGTTGGTGAAAGACATTTTCTAAGATCAGAAAAAAAACAAGTACATATGCTCTGACCACGTCTACTCAGAACCCTACTACAGGTACTAATCTGGCCAATTAGGCAAGAAAAAAGAATAAAAGATATTTAGACTGCAGAGGAAGAAGTAAAAATGTTTCTGTACACTAATGGCATGGTTTCAGATTCAGAAAATCTGAAGGTACCCATGCAAAGAATGATTAGAACAAATCAAATGCAGCAAGGCTGGAAGATTCAAGATCAGCATACCAAAATCAATTTATGTTTCTATATAGTCATAATAAACAACCCCAGGATAAAATTAAAACAATTCCAAGGCTGGAGAGATGGCTCAGCAGTTAAGAGCACTGGCTGTTCTTGCAGAGGACCCAGGTTCAAATGCCAGCACCCACATAGTGGCTAACAACCATCTGTTACTCCAAGTCCAGGGGATCCAACACCTTCTGGCCTCCTTAGGCACAGTACGACACAGGCGTAGTTACACACATGCAGGCATAATACTCACAAACACAAAATGAAAATAAATAAGTTTTTTAAAAAACACAATTCTAATAGTATCAAAGAGGTTTTTTTTTTAAAAAAAAAAAAAAAGCTGGGCATGGTAGCTCATGCCTTTAGTCACAGGACTCGGGAGGCAGAGGCAGGGAGATCTCCATGAGATGAAGGCCAGCCTAGTCTACATAGCAAGTTCCAGGACACCCAAGTCTTTTTGAGAGCCTGTTTCAAAAAAACCAAAACAAAAGAGTAAAAAATATGAGAATAAACTTAAGGGAGATGAAAGACCTGCACACTAAAACCACTGACCACACTCAAAGAAAGAAATGGAAAAGTATGCCATACTCATGGATCAGAAGATGACCATTATTAAGATAATAATATTCCTCAAAGTGGGACACAGTTTCAACACGTCTTTCAGAATCCCTTCAAAGAAATGTATGAACTAAAATTCATATGGAATTTCAATGGACCCAATAAAGTCAACTGACCTTTAAAAAGAACAAATTAAGAAGACTCACATGTCCTAACGTTAAAGCTTACTACACAGGACCTAGGGAAATGACTCAATGAAGTGCTTGCCATGTAGGCATGAGGACCTGAGTTCAGCTCCCGAGCACGTGTGTAAAAAAGCAGGGCATGCCCCTAATCCCAGTACTGGGAAAGTGGACATAGGAAGATCCCTTGAGCTCAGTGGTCAATCAGCCTAGTCAAATTGTTGAGCTCTGGGTTCAGTGAGAGACCTCAGTCAAAAGATAAGGTGGAGAGCAACAGAAGAAGACACCCAACATCAATCTCTGGCCTCCATACACACACAAGGGCACACCAAACACACATGTGCACCACATGCACCACACACACACACACACACACACACACACACACACACACGCACATAGTATTACACAAAAATAGTTTCCAAGGGATGAGACAGCTCAGTGGATGATAAAGTACTTACCATACAAGTATGAGACCAGAGTTTGGATCCCCAGAACTCACGTAAAGCTGGGTATGGGGGAATGCATATCTGTAATCCTAGTCCTCCTACAAAATGGGAGGCAGAGACAGGAGAATCTCATGGGCCAGAGAGTGTATCACAGGCAGTGGTGTCAGCAAACAATGCCAAAACAACTGGATAGCCTCTGTGTGCAGATGAACAGATGATGATAATGCTCAAAATGGATCAAAAGCCTAAATGTAAGAGCTAAGACTCTCGGAAGAAAACACAGAAAAGCCTAGGAATGTATTTTCCTGGCCTTGGATTTGGCAAAAGATAATTAGGACACGATAAGCACAAGCAACAAAAGAAAAGGAGACAAGGCTAGAGAGATGGCTCAGTGGTTAAGAGCACTGGCTGCTCATGGAGAGGACCCGGGTTCAATTCCCAGCACCCACGTGATGATTAACAATCATCCACAACTCCAGTTCCAGGAGATGCAACACCCTCTTCAGATTTCTGTGGGCATTGCATGACACAGGTGTACTTACATACATGCAGGCAATACATTCATAACATAAAATAAAAGGCCAGGCATGGTCGCTCACGCCTTTAATCTCAGCACTTGGGAGGCAGAGGCAGGCAGATCTCTGTGAGTTCAAGGCCAGCCTGGTCTACATAGTGCATTCCAAGTCAGCTAAAGGGAGACCCTGTCTCAAAAAGACCAAAAATAAATAATAAATAAAGTAAAATAAAATAAATTTTAAAGAAAAGAAAAGGAGATAAACCCATCCCTTCCAGACTCATGATATGGCTTACCAGAGAAAAGCGCTTGCAGCACAAATCTGACAGCCTGAGTTCACTAGGAACCCAACTCCTAGAAAGTTGACCTACACACAGGTGCTATGGCACATACACACCCTTGCCCCCAATCATACACACACAGTAATAATGATAAATTAAAATGTAAAAAAATTGGGGGCTGGAGAGCTAGCTCAGCAGTTAAGTACACTGGTTGTTCTTGCAGAAGACCCAGGTTCGAATCCCAGCATCCACATGGCAGCTAACAATTGTCCGTAACTCCGGTTCCAGGGATCTGACAGCCTCTTCTGTCCTCCACAGGCATTGCAAGACACGGGTGCACTTACCTACATGCAGGCAATACACACATACACATAAAATAAAAATAATATTTTTAAAAAAGAATGTAAAAAATTTGAAAAAAATCTCTACAAAGTTAAAGACTTTTGTGCTTTAAAGGACACCACCAAGAAGGTAAAAAACCAATCCAAAGAATGATGATCTTAAATCTGCTAAGGCATTTATACCTAAAATATATAAAATATAATTTTTTCTTTAAAGAGGGGCAACTAATCCAACTTAAAAATGGATTAGCCAGGTAGGTGTTGTGGCACATACATGTATCCCAGAGCTCAGGAGATGGCGGCATGAAGACTAGGAATCCAAAGCCAACTTGGGCTACATAGTATGTTTAAGGCCAGGCCAACTACATGAGATCATATTTTTGACTTGCATGTGTAAGACCCTGGGCTTAATCCTCAGTCCTCTGTGCTTGATAGCTTCAGCTGTCAGTTTAACACACCTGAGAACTTCAACAGGAGAAGTCTCCTCTCCCCTACTGGACTGGCCTGTGGCCAAGTCTGTGAGGCATTTTCTTGATTTACCTATATGGGAGGGCCCAGTCCAATGTGGATGATGCCATCCCTGGGCAGGTGGTCCTGGGTTGTATAAGAAAGGGGGCCTAGTGCAGGCCAGAGAAGCAAGCCAGTAAGCAGTGTTCCTCCATGGCCTGTGCTCCAGCTCCTGCCTCCAGGTTCCTGCCCTGAGTTCTGACCTTGGGCTCCCGGATGAACTGTGACCTGAAATATGTAAGCTAAATAAATCCTTTCCTCCCCAAGTTGGTAGTGGTCAGAGTATTTTGTCACAGCAATAAAGAACAAACTAAGACAGAAATTGGTACCAGAGAGTGGGATATTGCTGTGACAGACCTGCCCTTGGTGTTTTGGGGAGGACTTTGGGCTGGAAAAGCCATTGCGTGCTCAGAGACATGCAGTGGAGCTTGGAAAAGTTATGCTGAAAGTTGTAGACGTTGGAGGTCTGACTTGTGAAGCTTCAAAGGGAAGCAGAGACTATCAGGGTTGTTCGTGTGAGATTTTGGATTGAGAATCTGCGGGTTCTGGTCGGCTGGGGCTGAAGAATCAGCTGTGATTAAGAAGAGACCAGAACCTGAAGCAAAACCTTTGCTTTACTGGGACAATTGATGCTGGTTAGCTGGGGCTGAAAAATCAGCTGTAAGTAACAAGAGATCAGCATCACTGTGGTGGAGTCTTCTGGGAGGTATTTCCTCAGGGTCAGCACACAGAGGACACAGAGGGGACCCGAGCCTCTATCTCCATCTGGAAGCAGGACTTGGTAATGTGTAAGAGTCTCCTGCATGGTTCTGATGTTGAAATTGTGAAGGGGTCACAGAGAGCAGCTGAGGCTTGGCATTCTGAGAGGCCAGGAAAGGCCATAAGTGAAAGCGCAGCTTCAGTTGCAGTGAAGACCCCATGATGGAAGGGGTCATGGAGAGACTCTGAGGCTTTGCACCCTAAGAGGCAAGAAGAGGCCATTGGTGAAGGTGTAGCCTCAGTTTCAGTGGAGACACCAGCTTTTGGGAGATTCCGGGACCACAGGACGACGACCAAGGACAGCAGTAGGTGTGGAATGGAGTTGGCGAGATGAAGTGTGTGCTGTGAATGGCAGAGTCCGAGAAGTGAAGCTGCCAGAACCCTTTGGAGTCCAGAAGATCGTGAGTGACTACCAGATGTCCAGCCTTGAGCTACTTAGCTGGACTTTCCTTAGGTGTGCCCGATTCTTCCCTGTGAAATAAGACAGTACTTGTTTTGGATTTTATAGTAGCCCATCCACAGTTGAGACTTTTAAAAGGGGTTATGGACTTTTAAGTGTTTGGATTTTTTAAGGACTGTGGGGTTTTTAAGGTTGTACTGTCTTAGGTTGTGATATTAACATCATATCTTGGGGACAGAAATTGGAAAGTTATGGTTTAATAGTGATATTTGTGTGTCAAGTTGACAAGGGGTCAATTGTGCTGGATAGCTTTAGTGTCAACTTGACACACCTGGGTTGAGGGAGCCTCAATTGGGGAATTTCCTCTATTGGACTGGCCTGTGGCCATGTCTGAGGGGCATCTTCTTGATGAGTGATGTGGGAGCGCCCAGCCCACTGTGGGTGGTGCCACCCATGGGCAGGTGGGCCTGTGTTGCATAAGAAAGCAGGCTGAGCAGGGGCCAGGGGAGCAAGCCAGTAAGCAGCGTTCCTCCATGGCCTGTGCTCCAGCTCCTGTCTCCAGGTTCCTGTCCTTGGGCTCCCTGATGAACTGTGACCAGGGAGATGTAAGATAAATAAATGCTTTCCTCCCCAAGTTGGTAGTGGTCAGAGTGTTTTGTCACAGCAATGAAGAAACAAACTAAGACACAGAGAATCTGACCTAGTGCTTCTACTCCCAGGTGTGCACCCCCAAAGAACTGACAACAGGCAGTCAAATGCTTGTACATGGATGTTCACAGTACTACTGGAAGTAATGATTCCCAATGGTCAAACAATACAACAACCTAAATATCTGTTACTCACTGGATAAATGGATGAAATGTCTCTTTTCCACAGGAGAGTGCTACTTAGCAGTAAAACATACTGATGCACTTTAAAATTGGATGAGCCTTAGAAATACTAATGAAAGAAGGCAGCCACAAAAATCTGTACAATTTATCTTCATTTCCATGAAAGTCCTGGAACAGGCAAATCTATACAGACAACAGTTTAATGGCTGCTTAAACCTGGGGAGTCGGTGAAAGCTGAGCTGAAGATAAGGCACAGGACTTCTTAAATTTATTTTATTTTATGCATGTGTATGTGCCTAGAGTGCATGTATGTCCACCATGTGTATGCAGTACCCACAGAGGCCAAAAGAGGGTGTTAGAGTCCCTGGACCTGAAATTACAAGCATAGAATCTATAGTACATACTGTCTAATAAATGTTAGCAATTACTACTTAGGAGTCTACTAATTTCTCTATCCAAAGGACAAAATTCCAATCAATGCCCTACTGATTTAGGGGCCAAGAGTATAATTTTCATACAAAAAAAAACATTGGTTATCAAGGACTCTACAAAATTCTATGTTCTCTCATCCCAGTGAACAGCATTTACAACACTTTTTTCAAACAAAGGAAAAACTTGGAAACTATTCCAAACTAGAGGGCCAGGGAAATACTTGTCAGTAAAGTGCTTGCCACACAAGCTCAAGGACATGAATTTGATCTCCAGAATTCACATTTTTAAAAAGCTGGGCATATTTGTAATCCCATTGCTGGGGAGGCAGAGACAGAAGGATCCCTGAGGCTCAATGGCCAGCTAGCCTAGCCTAATCTGAGGCCCAGATCCCAGTGAGAGAGCTCTCAAAACATAAGGTGACTGGAAAGGAGCAACACCCAAGGCTGGCTTCTAGCCTCCCAGCACATGTACAGGCATACAGACCAAACAATGAAAAATAGATGGTGTTGAAAGTCATTAAACAAAGAAATTTCACAAATTTCAAAATAAATCCCCATCAGATAGGAGAGTATAAATAAGGTTTTAAATTTCCACAAAAATGTTAGAATTATAAATCTCATCTAAAGCCTTTACAAGATGCAATTTAGCACTCTATTTCCAATTAAGATTGGCAATATGATTGAATGGGTTTCATTAAAGTAAAAACCGAAAGCTGGGGTGGGGATGCAAACCTGTCATCCAGCTACTCAGGAGATTTAGGGAGGCAAATCTTGTGTTCAAGGCCAACCTGGATTACACAGCATAGCCCCCACTTCAAAAAATGAAAAAAAAATGCAAAAGAAACACAGTCAGATGTGGTATCACACACCTTTAATCCAGTACTTGGGAGGCAGAGGCAGAAAGATCAGGATATCCTTGGCTACAAAAAAGTTAGAGATCATTCTGGGCTATGTGAGTAGCCCCAAAGATACGTTATCTTTGAACGACAATGGACAGCAAGCTGAAGGCCTGGGCTTCCCCACTAGATAGGAGATGTTCTCTCTTGGGGCTGGCTAAAGCCTCTCAGAGATAGTTGTCTCTCTACCCTGGTATCTAGATAACACTGAAGGCAACCATTATAAATTTTTTTTTTTTTTTTTTTTTTTTTGGTCTTTTTGAGACAGGGTCTCCCTGAAGCCCCAGCTGTCCTGGAACTCACTATGTAGACCAGGCTGGCCTTGAACTCAGAGATACGCCTATCTCTGCCTCCCGAGTGCTGGGATTAAAGAAGTGCTCCAGACAGGGCTTCACTATGTAGCCCAGGCTAGACTCAAACATATAATCCTCCTAATTTGGTCTCCCAAGTGCTAGGCTTACCACTCACTCTCACTCATAATAAATTTAGTAAGTAGATAATATGCCACTGCTTTTGACTTCGACTAAAGAAAATCCAAACCCTGAAAAGTGTTATTCCTAACATCTAAGGAAACAAAAGATTAAAACTTCCTTATATTTTGGGTACTCATCATAACCAAGAATAACCAGTAAAAACGTTCACCTCTGACCTGAGGACCAATTTATGTGCTAAAATGGCCCTTACAACTTCCGCCTTACAGCTGATAAATCACCAACCTCCAGAAGAGTGTAATGGCCCTTCCGAGTTAAAGGTGGAAATTTTATTTATTGGCCACACAAGGCATGTATTGGAGGAAAAAAATACAGATAAAACAGAGCTTTTATGCTGTAAAAGCATCCTAGCACCTGAGTAAATGTTTCTCTATTTTCTTGGTCTACTTCCATCAGTCTCATAAAGGATCACAATCTTGGCATTTTCCTGTTTACTGAGAAGCTGTCTGTGTAAAGAGCCCAACAGATGTACTTCTGTGATGCATATGAAAGGAAACGCATCCTGTAGGAACACATACAGGAAAACCCCTCTCAGCCAAATCCTGCCAGGCAGCTTTGCTGAGACCATTCCAGCTTGTCAGTGCTCAGTAGGCCTAGACTATTCCCTTGGCCAACAGCAACCACAGTCAGGGTCCAAAACCCATAGTTAGGGGAAGGACGAGCCCCCTAGGCTGCTGCTTTTATGCCATGCGCTTTTCAATGTAGAAGAGATGGATTCCTATGTAACCGAAGAAAAGAACACAGACAAAAAGACAAATGTCCTTGAGTCTGCTACTGAATGGCAATGCCGACAGTTCAGAGTTCCTTTTTAAGAAGTGAAAAGTGTAATCATATTTTTGCCTGCATGGAATATATGCTCACGAGAGCAGAAGAACAAAGCAAATATGGGAGGTGCTCTGAGTAAATCAAAATTCAACACTTGCCATTTCTGGACAAGAGATGGGTAGCCTTTTTCAAGTTGTCTTAAAATCCATCAGTGACACTCAAAGAATTCTAACAAATCAAAATTTTACTGCATTCAACTCTCACAGATTCAAAGGAGGTATTTCATGAAAAACAAGACTTACCTCCTTTAATAAAAACTATACAACAGCCAGGAGTGGTGGTACATGGCTTTAATCCCAGCACTCAAGAGGCAGAGGCAGAGGCAAGTGGATCTCTGTGAGTTTGAGACCAGCCTGGTCTACATAGCGAGTTCTAGGCCAGCTGAGGCTCTAAGGGAGACCCAGTATCAACCAAATAATAATAATATTGACCCTGTCAAAAGACCAAATAAT